>NW_026734286.1:11172702-11328162 GCF_949786415.1 Peromyscus eremicus | reverse complement strand
GTTCCTGAAGGCATCGCAGGACAGAGAAAGAAAGTGAGGGGAAACTGAGGCACTAGATACAGCAGACCATTATGGTTAAGAGTGCACTGTGTCAGCCAAGGCCCTCAGGGTGATGTGCACGGCACAGGGGAGGGTAAGTGAGGGCTCTGAGGAGCTGGGCCACCCGGAACTCGAATTTTCTGAGACACTGCCCAGGCTGACCTCAGACTTACTATGCAGCCCCTGGTGGCCTCGAACCCCCAATCCTACCTCCACTTCCAATGCCAGTCTAAAACTTACCAACAAAGCCAGTAAAGGACAAACATCCCGACACCACCTCCCTACAGACCAGCCACTCATGGGCACGGGGACAACACTTCATCTGGACACAGGGCTTCCAGGGTGCCCAGGTCCCGCTCACATGTGAGTGTCGATGCCCCAGGACACATCAGGACCCAGATCTCAGTTGTCTCTAGCTAATCTGCACAGACCCACACTGGTGAGCATCCCCTGACCCCCCCCCCCCCCCCCCCCCCCCCCGCCACTGAAATGTCACGGCTGGATGCCTGGTCCCTTGGGCCTCCCCTGCAGGATGCTCTGAGGGTAGGATTCCCAGTGAGGCCCTCTAAAGTCTATACCATGTATCTCCTCCCTGCTGGGTCTCTAGAGGCAAGAGCACGGACCTACTGGGTGGCACAGAATGAGGAGGTGGAGAGGGTCCCCACTGTGGTTACTGGCTGCAGCATTTGAGGTCCGCCTGCTGGGGGAGGGGAACCGGCAGGAGCTGCCCTAGAGCTTCCTAGGCCACTCTGGGGTCACACAGCAGACACCCCCTCAGTCCAGGAAGGACCACTGAAACCCCCTCTGGACCAGGAGGTCAGAGGAGAGACTGGCTCCCGGCTCTTACCTATCCCACCAGACCTGCCTGAGACCGAGTTCTGCCCTAGCCCAGGAGGAGGTGTTGACCATGGCCCCACACAAGCTGAGCACATCCTCAACTCCCTTCCCCAGCATGGAGGGGAGCTGGGTCAGCTCTGGCCACCTACACCCAGTGTCTCCTTCCCCAGTCACCCCCATGCCGGCTACTACCCTGAGTACCAAATCAATGGCTTAAAAAAGTCTGGCATGTTCACTGTAACTTGCCAAGAAAAGTACAGAGTGGGCAGGGCTGGGGGGTCCCGCGCCACAGCTCTGCCACCTGTGGGAGCTCAGGGGCGCCACAGGTGGCTCTGGGTGGCCCTGCTGGTCCCTGGCAGGTTACCTTGTTGAGCGCGGCGAACTGCAGCCAGAAGCGCAGCTGCGACATGGTCGGGGTGCGGGGCGCTGAGTGGCCGCTGGGTCCCCCTGGAAGAGCTGCTGGGGAGCAGCAGCCTCATGACCACGGAGGCAGCAGCAGGCTCAGCAGCTCTGTGGGGCACGGAGGCAGCAGCGATCCTGCTGGCCCCATTTGCATGAGGGTTAGTCACCGGCTCCCGACTTCCCCTAAGGCTGGGCTGAGTTTCAGGAAATGATGCCTGCCTGGTAAGTCAGGGCAGTTACTGGCAGAGTGCGGAGAATTACTGTAGGGGGCGGATCGGCCCAGAAGGGCTGTCAACAACGGCGCACCCTGCTGGGCCCAGCTCCTGGTCTGGCCCCACTCCTCTGGGGCATCCCATGAGGGTAGGGGACAAAGCCTCGGCTTCCCCAGGACTACCGAAGCCCTCGACTCTGTCCTGTGCCCCGCCCCCAGGACGGCAGGGACTCGGGGCTGGAGGGACGTGGTAAGAAGCTGAGCTAGGGGAACTGAGGTCTAGGTACCTTTCTGTTCCTCCCGTAAGCTGAGCCCCTCAGCCCTTCATCAAACCATATTCTCATCTTCCTCACCCCAGGGCCACAAGTGGTCATTCCTGACGTCCCTGAAGGAGCTGGGGTGTTGAGGAGACCCCAGGGTCAAATCGTGAGGGAGAAGACCCTTCCCCTGTAGGCAGGCAGGGATGCAGCACAGCGGTGTGATCCCCCACAGGTCTATAATCATTCACAGCTGTCCCCCCACCCCCCACCGGGACAGGCCTCTCCTGTTAGAGGGAGAGGTATCTCTGAAGAGGGCCACACAGTGTCAGAGCTCCTGGGAAGGAGGCTGAGGATCCCTGGCCATCGGTACCCCATCCAGGGACAAAGAGCCCTGGCCACCTTGTCAGATCCAGGGGGCCACAGGTTCTCCTAGATTCTCACACCCCTTGGCCACCCAGGACAAAGGCCCCAGAAGCAGCAGATGGAGCAAACCATGTGCCCGGCCCTCAGTGACCGTGGCAGCATCAGCCCTACCCAGGAGCCCCTGTCCCTGAGCAGGCACTGAGCAAAGTGTCAATTCCAGTCATCAAAGTGAAGCCAGGCATTGTGGAGCATGCTTGCCATCACCCTTGAGAGGCTGAGGCAGGAGGATTGCAAGAACAGCCTGGGCTACACTGCAAGAGCCTATCTCAGTAAACGTAAAACAGAAATGAGAGTGGCCAATACCTCCAAAGACAGCTAGACTCAAAAGTTAACAACAGAAAGTGCCGACCAGGATGTGGGCAGTTGAAGCCCAGAGACCCCGGGGAAGCAGCCGGCAAGCTCCACAGACGCAATTCCAGACACTCATGGGAAAACTAGGAGCACCCACAGCAGTGAACCAGTCACCGCCCACCAATGCACACAGCACGCTTTGTCCACAGGCAGGAGTATCACACAGCCATGCACAGGAAAGACTCCAGTAGGACACAGCAGGAAGAACCTTGAGGACACGGGGCTCAGTGAGAGGACCAGACACCATGGGCTGGGTATGAGATGGAGTAATCTCTAACAGGGACACACTTTCCTCTGAGGAGACAGGATGTTCTAGAACTGGATAGAGGTGAGGCCTGCCTGCCTCTATAAATATACTCTATGCAGCCAAGGCTACCCCTGAACTCTTGATCCGCCTGTGGGAGGTCAGTGTATTCTGAAAGGACAATCTTTACAGCTGTATGAATTCTGATTTAAAAAGAACTGTCAGCCAGGCGTGGTGGCGCACGCCTTTAATTCCAGCACTGGGGAGGCAGAGGCAGGTGGATCTTGAGTTCGAGGTCAGCCTGGTCTACAGAGCGAGTTCCAGGACAGCCAGGGCTACAGAGAGACCCTGTGTGTATGTGGTAGTGGTGGTGATGGTGGTGTGTGTGTGTGGGGGGGGTGAGGTTCAGGAGGACAGGGACAGATGGAACCGATGTGAAAAAGCTCAAGTCCCAAACAACCCACGTGTGCGGGTGCAGGGCCTCCCAGGGGTCGGATTCGGGTGGGCATGAGAGAGCACTCAGGGTGTGGCAGGAAGGGTCTCTGACCATGGCTGTGAGGTCACTCTGCCCCTCATAGCCCCTGGAGGCCAGGCCATGTGGGCTGCCAGGCAAGGGGGCTCTAGGGGACAGGAGGACTCAAGGCTAGGGCACAGAGTGGCTGAGACCAGTTAGGCTGGGAGGAGGGAGAGCTGGGGACAGGGTGCAGAGGGCCCTGATGGACAGGGCCAGGCTAGAGCACAAAGCCCAGGGGCGGGACATTTGCTGATGTGGAGTTCTATGGCTATGGCCAGGGGTGGGTGGCAGGGCTGGCCAGAGGGCATGGATGGGGTCCCAGGCTGGTTTTTGGATCTGGTAGAAGCAGTGGGGGTGAGGGTCCCTTACAGGGGCAACCTGTACCTCATCTGACCCCACCATGTCTTCTGCCTTGGCTCCCCTCCCCCTGCCAACCTGGTGGAGGGCTGTGCGGCCAGGCTGGGAATAGCAGAGGGTCTCCTGTTCCCTATCAAAGGGACGGGGTAGGACCAGGAGGGCTGCTAGCCTCACAGGGGGCCCAGGGCAGAGCTGTCTGTCCATCTGACATGGTGGCTCACGTGTGTGATCCCGGCACTCGAGGCTGAGGCAGGAGCACTACCATAGAATCAAGGCCAGCCTGGGCTACACAATGAAACTTTGGTCTTATATAAAGTGAAATAAGCCGGGCCTGGTGGCATACGTCTTTAGTGTCCGCGCTCGGGAGGCAAAGTTCAAGTCCAGCCTGGTCTACATAATGAATTCCAGAACAGTCAGTGCTATGTAGAGAGACCCCGTCTCAACCACAACAACAACAAAAATCCAAGCAACCAAACAAAAAGAATACAGGAACTGGTGCTGGGCTTGTGGGGTAGAGTGGGCCCTGGCATGCATAGAGCCCTGGGTTTCATCCCAGACACCATATAAATCAGGTATGGGAGGTAGAGGCAGGAGGATCAGAAGTTCAAGGTCATCCTCAGCTACACAGTGAGTTCAGGGCTAGCCTGTACTACATGAGACCCTGTTTAAAAAAAAAAAACAGAAACTATAAAATTAAATTTAAAATATAGGAGCTGGAGAGAAGGCTCAGAAGTTCAATTCCCAGCACCCAGTTGCAGTTCACAACTGTCTGTAACTCCAGTTCCAGGGGATCTGACACCCTCACACAGACAAATGTGTGCATAAAATTGAAATAAATAAAAACAAAAAACAGCGCTGGGGGTGGGTAGTGGGTGGGGGTGGGGGTGATACACGCCTTTGATCGCAGCACTTGGAAGGCAGAGGCAGGTGGATCTCTGTGAGTTTGAGGCCAGCCTGGGCTACAGAGCAAGATCCAGGACAGGCACCAAAACTACACAGGGAAACCCTGTCCCGAAAAACCAAGGGAAAAAAAAACACCCCAAAACCAAAAACAGCAAACAAATCAAACATCCTGTTAGAACAGCCTGTGTCTGGGCCTGACTCCTAGCAACACAGTCCCCCAGAAATACTGGGCTACTAGGAAGTCCCACAGGGTCTTCTATGGGATAGAGGGACAGACACAAGGAGCTGAGACACAGGACAGTGAAGACAGGCTCAGACACCTGGTGACCGGGGTGGTGGGAGTGGCCAGGGAGAGGCTGTGCAGACCAGCCTCACACACCAGGCTCCGCAGCTGGAGAGCCAGGTTCTCAATGGTTTGGGCCCCAGTCCCCCTGCCCTGCCCACTCCCTGCCTCTCCACAAGCCCCAGCCCGTGGCTCACAAGTTCTGTGCACAGCCTGGGCCACAGTGCTGTGGAGCTCCATGCGCAGGGTCCCCCTGCCCACCTCTCCACCAGTGGCAGCAGTCGGCGTGGCTTCCCGTAAGCGAGCGCCCCTCTCTGGCTCTCCTTTCTGTGATGCCGGTAAACTGCTGGGCAGGCAGCGGCCAGACCTCTGATCCCCGACTAGCATTTGTGGAGCAGTCGATGCGGCCCCTGGGCAGGGCGGGAGGCGGGAGGCGGGAGGCGGCCGCGGCCCCGCTCCTTCCTGAGCACCGCTCCTTCCTGAGCGTGAGCTCATCGAGCTTCCCAGCAACCAGCCGGGAGCACCTTACGAGACACACCGTCTTGGAGGGAAGTGGGGGGCCTGGGTGCAGGCCTACCTGTGCACACAGGGCTCTGGTCCTCCCTGCACAGGGCCACGACTAAGAACGTGGCCTCAGGGCAGCTGCAGGGCTGGTCGGGCACTGTGAATGTTGCGGACCCAGGGCATTCCAGGAGGGGTAGAGGAGGGCGGGTGGCTAGATGGCAGGTCCCTCCCCTTGCCTCCAGCACCCCCCACTCCCGAGGTAACAGTCAACCCTGTCTGTACCCCGGAAACAGAAGCTTCCACTGACCGCACACAGTGGCCACCTGCACTCGCACACCCAGGAGGGCGTGTACCCAAGAACCACAGGGGCAGATCCCCATGGGAACCCTTGTCATCCATGACGGTCACATGATGACCAAATGCTGCCGGTGAGCGGACAACACACGAGAGTGCTGCTGCTCAGCCATGAGAGGTAGTGACACAGTGTGGAGGGACCGGAACATCGCGACAGACCCAGACGCAAAAGGCCACAATGTGGGACTCCACGACAGCAAATGTCCAGAGCAGGAGAATCCAAAGACAGGAAAAGGAGTCTTAGGTGCTGGGGACCGAGGAGGGAGAGGTGGTAATTCATGGGATGAGTGACATGGTAGCTTTGGAATCACATGATGTCTCAACTTAAAAAACAAAACTCAAGAATGGAGACAGAACCAGACGTCGAGTGTACCCACGCACCTGGACGGCCCAGGTGGGCTATGCCCACAGGGGTCTGTGGAACTGTTCCGGTCATCCAGCAGGGATGTCAGAGCCCATGGGGTAGGGGCTCCATGCCACCTGGAGATGGAAGGCGGAGCAGGGATGCACGGGGCCCTTTCCTTGCAGAAGCGGGTGGCTGAGGGCTGGGGCTGGCTGAAGGAAGGCAGGGCTCCAGGAGGTACCGTCAGGAACTCGGGACACTCCACGGGAGCCCCAAGTGACCACCGCATAAGACGGGTCCAGTCAACAGCTACTGGGGCCCCAGGTGTCGATGGTGTCCTGGGAGCCGACCCCATGCTGGGGGAGGGGACTCCCACAGCTCACAGCAGAGGAGACTTCCAAGCTGCCATGAGCACAGGAGGCTCCTCTCCACGAGGAAGGGACGGACAGAATGACGGACACTACTCTGGGTTTCTTCTCTTTCTTTCCCTGCTGCAGTTTTCTTGTTGCTTTGAGGCGGAATCTCGAGGTGTAGAACACCCCAGACTATCCTCCTGCCTAGCTCCCTGAGATAGGACGACAGGAGGACTTTCTCCTTAGAAGGGAAGTCACATGGCTCATCTCCTGTCTCTTTGTGCTTCTTCTACCAGGAAACTGGAGGGCTTGTGATTAGTTCCCAGCTGCCTGAGGGTTTCTTCTCTGCTGGCTCCGGGCAGGGTTGGGTTTTCTGTCCGACTCCTGGCTCCCACTGCAGTGGTGAACACGTCCACACAGAGCACAGAGGCCTGAGCCTGCAGGGCAGGAACTCTATACCAGGTGGGGGGGGCTGGCACCACACCCTGCCAGCCCAGCATCTCCAGTAGGCTGGCAGCGCCTCCTCCCTGTCCAGGGCTGGCAGCATGGCATCCCCTGGGCTCTCGACTCTCACCGTCCTGCCTCCCTCTGAGCCCTAGGGAGAGGTCCCCAGCTCAGGGCCCTCACTGAAGCACTCACTCTTCATGTCCCTTCTGCCCCTGCCATGCCGCTTGGCTCAAGTCTGTCCTTCTTGTTCCATGGAATTCCAGGCCATCCATGGCCTGCAGAGGTGGTGGAGGTGGAGGCAGGTGACAAGCTCGGCCCCACAACCAGTGGTTTTAATAGAGTCCCCTGGGTCCAAGCTTCTGTGGACAGGGCACAGGCATCTTGGGGACAGTGTGTGCAGGACACACATACAGCAAGTGCCCATTTGCTCATCCTCTGGATGGACATGGCCATCTGCCATGAGAGGTAACAGGTAACCACCATGTCGCCAGGTGTGTTGGGACAAACAGGGTTCAGACAAGGAGCAGAGCACAAGAGCACAGGCGGCGGGGGACTGGCCTCGGGGAGCTCTGACCACAGGGAGGAGGCAGGTGTGGGCCTCCGGCACCAGGAGAGACGGAGACAGAGACACGAAGGCAGAGGGCAGAGGCGAGACAGGGAGACAATACAGAGACACAGTGTGATGGCTGATCTTGTTGCCAGCTCAACCACATCTGGAACAACTGACCCAAGCAGCTGGGTACACCTGTGGGGGCTCTCCTGACGGGACCCTCACCTGGGCCACACCTTCCGGCGGCAGCCCACAGGAGGACGCGTTTGCTCTCCGCCTGCTTGCCTGCTCTGGCTGGCAGGCTCATCTACCCTGCGGCTGAGGCTTCCTTCACGGGTGTTAGAGCCCACTTCCCCGGATTCCAGTGCAGACTGAGACCAGCAGTTCCCCAGGAATCCTCCAGGACTCCAGCGCTGGACTGGGACTGCTGAGACCCGCTTGTGGACTGAGCAACTGCTGGAGACAATCACTGTTGGATTAGGTCTACCCAGACCACAGCCTGTAAGTCTGTATCTACATCTATGTGTGTGTAATATATATTATACGTTCATTCATCGCTCTGTCTTTTAGAACCCTGACTAACACACAGGGAGACAGACACACAGACGAAGACAGAAGGCAGCCGAGGCAAGGAGATGCGGGCTGACAGGCATGGCCTCCTTGCTGTGTTCTGAGGAGCCTGATGACAGCACACTCTACACTTCTGGAGAGACGGGGTGACAGACATGTGCCGCTGCCCTGGGACAGCTGGCTGCGGGGAGTGCCCGGGTGGCAGAGAGAGGGCTGGCGGGGCAGATGCCCTAGTGACCCATGGGAACGGGATTCTGACCCTTTCCTGTGATCTGTGGGTAGCTTTTCTGCCAGCACATGCTACTGAGGGCTTGAGTAAGGCCTGCAGGGAGATCCCGCCACAATGCAGGCCGTGAGGCGGGCATGAGACCCCATGATGGCAGATGATCGACCCGTGGGACACAGACCCTGGGAAGCTCAGCCTTCCTCACACAGCTCCCCTGGCTATGGAAAAGTCACCTCCAGACACAACTCTGAGGCGAAGTCTCAACGGCCAGTGACAGCAGATCTCAATCCCAGGATGCCAAGACCAGTCTGGGTGGCTTGATTCTCCTGCCCAGAGTGGCCTTGAACCCCTGTCCCATCAGCCCTGCTGAAGACGGGTAGCCACAGCCACGGCCCAGGGCCCTGCGCAGTGGACACAAGGGTGGCCGTTACCTGAGGGAAGTCGCCGCTCTTGGAGAAGATGCTGGGGACAGAGGCTGTGGTGGGGTATCTGGTGTCGGGGCAGGACTGGCCACCAAGGAATGGGGCGGAACCCACGAACTGTCTGCAAAAATAAGGACAGTGACCGTGCGGCTGAGTGAGGCAAGGCGGAGAAAAGGGTCCCCAATACGCCCTCAACGTGTGGGAGCTCAGTCACAGGCCCATAAGGCTCGGCCCGCCAAGCTGGGCAGTCATGGATCCAGCCCAGGTGTTTCTGACAGACGCACAGCTTAGCCAGCCAGCGCCTCCTCCATGGCCCTCAGACTCTACACCCCGACAAGCACGCCCCAAGGCCCTGGTTTCCCCCGTCCATCTGCACCTTGCCCTGTTTCTCAATGGCCAAGGACAGTGAAGAGAAGGGTGTGAATGGACAGAGGCCCGTCCCTCACAGCTGCCTGTCTCCTACCGGAGTAATGAGGCCCTGCAGGGAGGAGCGCGGGACCCAGTGAGCTGAGCCTGGGGTGGGGGTGGGGAAGTCACAGGGGGCAGAGGAGGAGGCGGTTGGTCCCAGAGCCTCTCCACGTGGAGCTCCAACTCTATGTCCTCCTTGGTTCCTGGGGCAAAGGGACGATGGCCATCCCTAGGGCCTCTACCTCTTATCTGGAGAGGTTTGCCAAAATGATGTGAAGGCTGAGCTCACATAACAAATGCCAGAGCCCGGTCCCTGCAGGAGAGGACCTGCACCCAGAAGAGCTAGGCAAAGCCACATACACAGATAACCTCAGCAATGGAACAGGCAGAGCCAAACAGTGGTGAGCTCCAGGTCCAGTGAGAGATCCCACCTCAAAAACCAAGATGGATCTCTGTGAGTTCGAGGCCAGCCTGGGCTACCAAGTGAGTCCCAGGAAAGGTGCAAAGCTACACAGAGAAACCCTGTCTCGAAAAAAAAAAAAAAAAAACAAGATGGATGGGGCTGGAGAGATGGTTCAGTGGTTAGAGCACCAGCTCCTCTTCCAGAGGACTCAGGTTCCCAGCACTTACATGGTGGCTCACAACCATCTGTAACTCCAGTTCTAGGGGATCCAACACTGTCTTCTGGCCTCCATGGCATGCGCGTCATATATAAACATACATGCAGTCAAAATACCCATAGATGAGCTGGGTGTGACAGCCACCCTTTAGTCCCAGCCCTGGGGAAGAAGAGGCAGGTGGATCTCTGTGAGTTCCAGGCCAGCCTGGGCTACACAGGGAGTTCAGTCAGGGTTACAGAGTGAGACCCTGTCTCAAGTTTAAAGGGAAAAAAAAGGTGTTGAGTGACTGAGGAATGGACCCAGCACTGACTTCTGGCTCCACATGTTGTAGTAAATATCTGTTCTGTCTATGACCTTGAAACAGATGTCTGTTCTAGCTGTGTGACCTTGAAGCACCGCTCCTAGAGATGTAGCAGGTAACTGCTCTACCTATGACCTTGAAGTACCTGCCCCTGGGGCGTGGCCTCCGACTACCCTTAAGACCTAAGCTGCATGTACACGGCTCTCTTCTCTCTCATGGGTCTGGATGGCAGACTGACTCAGTGCCTCAGCACTCCAGGACCCTGTGATGAGTCTCCACTCTGTTTTAGTGGGTTTTCTTTCCTAATAAATCCCTTTTGCCCTTTAAGCAGACTCCCATGGATTTATCGCTATAACATGGCCAGGTACACACGTGTACACCCATCCACCCACACACACACCCACACACACACCCTGGAGCAGAGCTCTGACCACATCTGCTCTGAGCTGTCTGCACAGGGCACGCTCCCCAGGCAAACGTCTTCCAAGCCTTCCAAACCCAGGACTCTCTAGGGACCTTGGAGTCCTCTCCCAGCATCCTTTGCCACTTCAAACCCAGATGATTTGTCCTGACACAGGGCTCTGCAAACATGCTCTCTCTAGACTCTGGGGTCCTCCTGGCTGCTCTACTGTATGGGGTGGCTCTGGCCATGCAGAGTTGGGGTGAAGCCCCTCTGAATACTTACTGGTTTTCACTGGAGAAGGTGGGATACGAGGCCGGTGAAAAACTGCTCCACCAGGGACAATGCAGGAGTCGATTCTGAAACACAGGGGGCATCAGGTAGTAGCAGGAAGAAAGCAGGGCCCCAGTGCAAAGGGCAGGGGTTATGGCGAACCACTAAATCAGCTAGTGTCTCAGCTTCCCCATGAGCGTGAGGGAAGCCATGGAGGGTCGCAAGGAAAGCAGAAGGGAGCAAATGACACACTGAGTGTGGGTGTACGGCCCCAGAGGGCTGACCAGGGTCCCTTGCAATAAGATCCCAGGAGGCTATGCTTGGAAAGGGAGAGGGACAAGGCTTGGTGGCAGAGCCCCAGCCTAGAATCCCCCAGTGAGGGGCTGGGGGCGTGGTCAGGGTGGAGCCCCGCCTAGAATCCCCAGTGAGGGGGCCGGGGGCGTGGTCAGGGTGGAGCCCCGCCTAGAATCCCCAGTGAGGGGGCCGGAGGCGTGGTCAGGGTGGAGCCCCGCCTAGATTCCCCCAGTGAGGGGCTGGGGGTGTGGTCAGGGTGGAGCCCCGCCTAGAATCCCCCAGTGAGGGGCTGGGGGCGTGGTCAGGGTGGAGCCCCACCTAGAATCCCCAGTGAGGGGCTGGGGGCGTGGTCAGGGTGGAGCCCCGCCTAGATTCCCCCAGTGAGGGGCTGGGGAGTAGCTTAGGCTGGAGGTGTGGTTCCAGGCTCTGAGGCCCCCAGGGTACTCTGGGCAAAGTTGAGGTTTACCCAGGACCTCTTCAACAAGGGACCAGCATTCCTATCCCTAATGGGGCTTTGATGCTGCCCTGGAATGTCACCATAAAGGACCACATTGTGGTGGTCCCAGCGCCATGCACTGGGAGCCCACCACCCCTGGTTCTGTCCCTGGACTCCTGTTTGGGAATCACAGCATGGGGACGGATGGAGGGACGAGAAGGCGGCACTATTTATAGCAGAGGAAACTGGACTCTCTCCAAAGGCCCCACAATAGGGAAATAATTAAGTAAATTATGGGCTGTGGATGAAGGAAGAGTGGGCGGGGAACACGGAGGGCCAAGCAGAGAGGCAGGAGCTGGGCACAGCCTGGCTGCCGCGGGCCACAGGTACTAGACGCCAGCCAGGGTTTCTGAGCTGTGAGCGACACTCTGGGTGTCGGTCGCTGTTGCTCCCCAACTCCCTAATATGGGAGCTCCACTAACGACCTTTCCTCTTCCCTGCTCCAGCACAGGAGTGTGTGGTGTCGGCTGGGCACGGTGTGCTCACTGGTAAGCACCACCCCACCTGGTCGGTCCTTCAGTGTCTCAGCTGTCCCCACCTGTGTCCCCCGGGACTATGCTATGACATGGCTCTGGCTCACCCTCACCCTGTCTGACCGCCCACCTGTCCTGTGTCTGTCCTGCATCCTCAGGGCCTGTGATAGCACAAGAAGACAGAGGGCAGAGGAGTTCCAGGCCAGTCCGGGGACAGAGTGAGACCCTGTCTCAAAGAACCCAAAAGCAAGGCTGGACTGGGGCTCTTCGCAGCATGCAAGTCCAGGATTCCATCCCCAGAACCACAGACACCAGGTGTGGTGGTGTGCAACCATCACCCCGGCTTTCAGGAGGTGGAGCCAGGAGTTCGTGATCACCCTCCCATACTGGCAAACTTGAGGCCAGCTTGGGTTACCCGAAACCCAGCCTCACAAACAAACAACAAACAAACAAACAGAAGCCCTCTACTGCGGACTGTGGGGCAGGAGACTCGGGAGGATACTGCAGGCGGGCCAGGGTCAACGTTAACTTTTCCTCACTTGGGGACAGGACCCTGTCCAGGGTGTCACAGGGAGCTAGGGAATTCCAAAGGTTGTCATGGCAGACTTGCCATCAGGACATCCACTATGTCCCCTGGGGTGGCTGCGAGGTCAAGGACAAGGCTCACCTGTAACTGGATGCCACCTCCGGGGGGCGGGAGCTCGGGCGGAGGAGGGAAGTCCCCATCCATGGTGGGCTCCACTGCCAGCATCAGGGGGATGGCAGTGGGGCTCCGCGACCCGCGGGTGGCGGCTATGTGGGCTTCTCACTCTGTGGTGCTGACAGCAGCAGGTGCGGAGTCATGTCCTGTAGTGGCAGAAGAGGCCATCCTGAACTGCCTGCCCGTGAAGGCTCTCCAAGTCCTGTCCCTCCCATCTGGGAAGGGGTCAGGGCAGGAGGTACAGGTGTGGCTCCTGCCCCACTGAGGCCATGGGCATTGGTCATGGCATGGCTGCTACCCACTGGGTCCAGCCACTAGAAGCAGAACAGCCTGAGGCCGGCCCTGTGGCCCCATGGGGAGGGTCCTCTGCAGACAGACACCCAGAGCCTGCCAGGAGCCCCAAGTCTCTCAGACGAACCCCAGAAGTTCCCGCTGGGTCAAACCAAGGAAAGCCCTGATCAGGGTGTCCTAGGCTTAGGGGTGATGAAGCCTGAGCCCCCACACAGTCAAACACAGGACAAATATGCCCTGACCCCCAGACCTGAGCCCCCAGGCCAGCCAGGAGGGTGGTAGAATGCAGGCAGGCGTCGCACAAGGGTAATCACCAAAGGGGCAGGAGGGGGGAAGGCCCCCGCCCAGTCAAGCCCTGGAGCAGAGCTGGCCTTCCAGTAACTGCCCACAGCCCAGGCTGCAAGCCGCAGGCAGCAGCTTGTGTAATCCAGCCAGGGGAAGGGCCTGCCTGGGGATGGTGGCGGGCGGGCGGGCGGGCGGGGCGGGGGGGGGGGCAGCAGGCAGAGGCAAGACTGCCAGCAAGGCCAGAAGTCCTGGTCAGAGGCGGGTCGCGGAGCCCCACTGCCATCCGCCTGATGCTGGCAGTGGAGACTAGCCCCAGCTCACAGCCAACAGCTCAGCAGGCCCAGACCTGTGTTAGCCTGGTCTCCACTGAACAGCACTCAGAGCAGCACATGGTGGATGGACACAGTGTAATCTGGGCGACTAGATGTCCTCACATTTTGGGGTGAACTAGGGATAAGGTTTAATGAACGTTTGCCTAGCCCTGGGTGCTGCAAGCCTGTCACCCCAGGACTTGAGAAGTCCAGGTGGCCACATGACAAGTTCAGGATCGGCCTAGGCCAGAGTGCCGCTCGGCTGTTTGCCAGGGATAGATGAATCTTTGGGTTTGACCCTTAGGACTCCACAAACAAGCTGTGGTGGTGCACACCTGCCACCCCAGCACTAGGGAGGTGGAAGTGGGGGATCAGGAGTCAAGGCCAGTCTGGGATACATGGGAATTTAGGGCCAGCCTGGGCTACATGAGCCCCTTTCTCAGAAATAAAACGAGGAACTGGAGAAAGGGTCTACTGGGTAAAAAACGCCCGCTGGGCAGACTCTGGGTCCCCAGCACTGTGGAACAAGCTGGGCACGGCCACACGTAACGCCAGCAGTAACTGTGACAGACACAATCAAATAACAGTGAGCCCCAGGGCAGTGGGAGACTGTCTCCAGGGAGTGAGTCAGGCTGAGACCAGGACACAGCGGGTAGAGCCAGGGTGAATCCAGGCCCAGCATACACAAGGGCCAAAACCGGGCTCTGCAGCGCACACCTGCCATCCAGCACTGGGGGCCTGCAGGACAAGAAGGAGTCTAAGGCATCCTTGACAACAGCGAGCTGGAGGATCAGCTCGTGTGTTACGCGAACCACCTGGTAAGGCTTTAACGGCATGGGGGGCGTGCTTGCCCTGTGTCCGTGCACCGTGTGTGTGCCTGGTGCTCACAGAAGCCAGAAGAGGGCACTGGATCCCCTAGAACTGGACGTACAGACCGTTGTGAGCCATCGTACTGGGAATTGAACTTGGGGCCTCTGAAAAGCAGGCAATGCTCCAAACCTGTGGGCCATCTCTCTAGCCTGAGACTGTGTTTTGGTTTGAGTTTTTTTTTTTGTTTTGTTTTTTTTGGTTGTTGTTGTTTTAGTTTGGCTTTTCAAGACAGGGTTTCTCTGTGTAGCTTCGGAGTCTGTCCTGGATCTCACTCTGTAGACCAGGCTGGCCTCGAACTCACAGAGATCCGCCTGCCTCTGCCTCCTGAGTGCTGGGATTAAAGGCGTGCGCCACCACCGCCCGGCTCTGTTTTGTTTTTTAAGCAAAGGAATAAGGCAGAGACTGGTAGAGTCCTTTGGCCTCTGTGTATGTATCCACACAAGCAGGTGTACAAAACCTCATACACAAATGTGCATGGACACACACACTCACACACACTCGACGGCGAGGCAGGCCAGACCCAGCTCCACCTTGGCACCAGTGGCCTTGAGTCTTAGCAGCCCATCAAGTGACGGACCTAAGCACTGAGGGGTCCAGACTCTCCTCAGCTCAGCTTCTGCCTCCCAGACCCCCTTCAGAGGCCAGCCTGCGCTGCTGTCCCGTGGCGTCTCTCCAGGCTCCCGGAAGACCCTCCCAGCCCTGGTGTATGGCTGGAGGTTAGACTCAGGCTGCAGTCTTAGACAGCGAAGCTGACCAGTCCTCCAGACAGTCCTCAGGGCCCTGCAGAGCAGGCTGGTCCCTGTGCTGGTGTCCTTTCCTCTCGCCACCTCGGAACACTGGTGCTCCCTCCTGTTCTGAGTGGCAGTCCCCAAAGGTGTGGGTCACGCTTGGTCAGTCAGGGACAGGGGTCAGGTTCAACAGCCACTAAGTGGTAGGAGCCACCACAGGTGACCTGGGATTTGTGCCTTAGTGATGCTTGCCGGCTCCTCTGAGCAGGCAGAAGGTTCAGGCAGAGGCAGAGGCAGGCGTATCTCTGTGAGTTCGAGGCCAGCCTGGGCTACAGAGTGAGTTCCAGGAAAGGCGCAAAGAAACTCTGTCTCGAAAAACCAGAAAAAAAAAAAAAAAAAAAGAGTTAAAAAGAGCTTGAACAAGCCCAGCAATTCTGCTTTCAGCAACGTGCCCAAAGCACATGTCCACACAAACTCCCACACGGAAATTCAGAACGGCGCCATCCACGCAGCTCAGGGTCCATTGGTGGACAGTGGACACAGGGTGTGGACCACTTCCACACCAAAGTATCACACAGCCGTGAGCAGGAGTGGGTTCAGGCACACTCCACAAGGTGGGGGGGGGGGGCCACTGGGGACATTGTGTTCAGTGAGAGAACCAGACAAAAAAGACCAGTCTGGGACTCCAGAATAAGAACGTCCCGACCACAGGCTGATGACCCGAGTGGCCAGCAAGAGCAAAGACCCAACTCCTGCAAGCTGTCCTCTGATGTACACACACACCCCACGGCACGCGCGCACGCACACACGCACACACACGCACACACGCACGCACGCACGCACACACCCTATGGCACGCGCACGCACGCGTGCGCATGCACGCAGACATGTGTGCGCACACACACCCCATGGCACGCGCACACACACACACGTGTGCGCACACACACCCCATGGCACGCGCGCACGCACGCACACACACCCGTGTGTGCACACACACTCCATGGCATGTGCGCGTGTACGTACACACACAGTAAAAATTTTAAACGTCTAGAACAGGAAATCTGGACACGGAATTGAATGTCTGAGTGCTGGGGCTGTGGAGGACACAGCTGTACTTGTGGCCCACACCCAGGGTCCCCTGTGGCCACCCTCACAGGGCAGTGCCCAACCTGAACCTACACCCTATTTGCTAGCAGCCATACAGCGTGGCACCACCTCCTCCATCCTTCCCAGCATCCCCTGCGGTCATCCCGTCTCCCAAGGTCTCCCAGGTATCCTGTTTACTGCTGTAAACTCACTCTGGGTTATCCAGCCAGTCCACCAACTCCCAGAATACACTCAGGAGGGGCTGGCAAGACGGCTCAGTGGATAAAGACTTTTTCTTTGGACAGGGTCTCACTGTGTAGACCAGGCTGGCCTTGAACTCACAGGGCTCCACCTATGTCTGCCTCCAAGTGCTGGGACTAAAGGTTGCACCATCATGCCCAACTGAATCACCTGGACTCATGTGGTGGAAGGAGAGAACAGTGTCTTACAAGCTGTCCCGACCTCCACACACACGTATGCACACACACTAAACACACGTACAAAAGCAAATCCCTGAATCGAGGTGGCACCACACAGCAGCCTCTGGCTGGGCAGGACTGGCCCCGAAGGGCTCTGCCAGGTCACGCAGCCTGTTGTGTCTGTTTTTAGGTGTGACTCTCAGGCCAGACACTGGTCCCCGCACAGGAGGCGGACTCTACGCCATGATCTCCATCACTCCGAAGAGCATGTGGCTTCCTTCTGCACCCAAGTTTCACAGGGAGTAGTACTGGGGAGACCTGGAACTGGTAAGTGCTCTCGGAGAACCAAGACGGAAGTCAGACTCTCTGCGCATGATGTGGGAGGACACGGGGCCCACTCATGGGTGGCCTCTCCAGTGGCTCCTGGACCCTGGCCTGGCTGAGGCTTCAGACTAGGTCACAAGACCCCTTTAAGGAGCTGGGACCAGATCCCAAGGCTGTCTTCAGAAGCCTGCAGAGCACAGTTATACATGCTTTCAGGCCCAATACCCAGGATGCTGAGGCAGGAGGATTTCCCCAAGTTTTAAGACAGCCTGAGCTTCAGATGGAGACTCTGTATCAACAAAAATAAGTACGTAAATAAAGAAACAAAAAATAATATAACAGGACTGGGGCTGGGGCTCAGTGGAGAGCCCTGCTGGGCATGCATGACACTCAGGCTTGACCACAGTCTGCTGCACGCCTGTCCTGCCAGCACGCACGAGACAAGAAACAGGATCGAGTCCAGGTGAGCTGGGCAGGACGGTGCACACCCTTTTAATCACAAGCCCTGGGAGGCAGAGGCACATGGACCTCTGTGAGTGAGTACAGGCCAGCCTGGGCCACATGAGAACAAGCCAACAAAACATAAAACAAAGAAGAACCCTACGGAGCAAAGGCCCTCAAGCTGCTAGAAGCAACCCTGGCCTAGGACATACTGCGCAGCTGCTGGGCCCTCCAGGAGCCTTGGAGCCCATGGCTGTGAATTAGCGTCTCTGGAGTCACCCACTCAAGTGGGTGTCTGGTGTCTGGAATCTGCTGCCCGCAGGGAACCACCATGTTCTGGGGTTAGACATGCAGGAAGGAGCAGGGCCGGGACATATCAGATAGATAGTGCATAAAGAACCCTGTGTTCACCATGACTGAGACCCACAGGCCTCTCACACCCCAAATCCAGTGAGTTCATGAGGCTCAGCTCAGATGTGGCAGAGTCCTAGATGACTCAGACACCTGATTAGGTCCTGACTTGTCCAGCTAGAGCTGTCTAGTGAGAGAACATCATGGTCACTCCCACGTCTCGGAGACCTAGCCTTTGGTCACAGAGCCCAGGGTCAGGAAGCCCCTTCCTCTGTATAGACATTGGCCTTGAAGAAACCTCTGGGGCCAGTTACACGGGGAGTAGACCATGAACAGCTGGTGCTGACAAGAAGAGGTACCAACCGTGGACAGGTAGAGCTGTGTCCACCCAAGGAAGAGGCCCTCTGAGACTGCCTGGACTCCTGGAGGTGGACAATGAGAGCTGGCAAGGGAAACAGGAAGGTTCTAGGCGGGACTCCACCCTGACCACGCCCCCAGCCCCTCACTGGGTGATTCTAGGCGGGGCTCCACCCTGACCACGCCCCCTGCCCCTCACTGGGGATTCTAGGCGGGGCTCCACCCTGACCACGCCCCCAGCCCCTCACTGGGGGATTCTAGGCAGGGCTCCACCCTGACCACGCCCCCTGCCCCTCACTGGGGGATTCTAGGCGGGGCTCCACCCTAACCACGCCCCCAGCCCCTCACTGGGGATTCTGGGCGGGGCTCCACCCTGACCACGCCCCAGCCCCTCACTGGGGATTCTAGGCGGGGCTCTACCATGACCACGCCCCCGACCCTCATTGAGGGATTCTAGGCGGGGCTCCACGCTGACCACGCCCCCAGCCCCTCACTGGGGGATTCTAGGCGGGGCTCCACCCTGACCACGCCCCCAGCCCCTCACTGGGGGATTCTAGCAAGGGGCTCTACTGTCTGGCCACCTCCCTAACCTGGTTTTTATAACTTTTTTGAGGAACTTGTGAGATGTCTCAGTGGATAAGGGCACTTGCCACCAAACCTGACAACGTGAGTTCAACACCTGAAACCCATGTGGTCAAAGGAGACAAGTCACTCCTACAGGCTGTCCTCTGACCTCTACATGCATGTGCCCGCCCTCCCTCCCCCCCCCCCGCCCCCACAAATAATAACATTTGTGAAAACAACAAGGTCTCAGCAACTTTCCCAGGATGGTCTTAAACTTGGAATCCTCCTGTCGCAGCCTCCCAAGTAGCTGGGAACAAAGACCTGTGCCCCCTCCCCGCTCTCCTCCTCCTTCTCTAAAATACTGTCATGAGGCTGGAGACGGCTCAGGGGTTGGCACACCGGCTGCTCTTGCAGAGAACATAGTTTCAGTTCCCAGAGCCCACATGGCAGCTCACAACCATCCTTAGCTGCAGTTCAAGGGGACCTGACACCCCCTCCTGACATCTGTGGGCAGCAGGCACACATGTGGTACACATACACATGCAGCCAAACACTCATAAACATAAATTAAAAATAAATAAATCTGAAAAATAATAATAAAAACAGGAGGCATAGTTAGAAATAATAATAGCCAGGCATAGTGGCCTATATCTTTAATCTCAACACTCAGAAGGCAGAGACAGGCAGAACTCTGTGAGTTCGAGGCCAGCCTGGACTACTGAGTAAGTTCCAGGTCAGCCAGGGCTACACAGAGAAACCCTGTCTTGAAAAACCAAACTAACTAACTAACTAAATAAATAAATAAATAAAAATCTTTTAAAATAACAGTAATGATGATAATTTTAAAACTTGGGTCTGGGGCTGGAGAGATGGCTCAGAGGTTAAGAGCACTGACTGCTCTTCCAGAGGTCCTGAGTTCAATTCCCAGCAACCACATGGTGGCTCACAACCATCTGTAATGAGATCTGGTGCCCTCTTCTGGCTTGCAGGCATACATGCAGGCAGAACATTGTATAAATAATAAATAAAAATATTTAAAAAAAAGCCGGGCGGTGGTGGCACATGCCTTTAATCCCAGCACTTGGGAGGCAGAGGCAGGCGGATCTTTGTGAGTTCGAGGCCAGCCTGGGCTACAGAGAGAGATCCAGGAAAGGCGCAAAGCTACACAGAGAAACCCTGTCTCGAAAAACCAAAAAAAATAAATAAATAAATTAAAAAAACAAAACAAACAAAAAAAAAAAACCTTGGGTCTGGAGAGATGGCTCAGTGGTTAAGAGCACTGGCTGCTCTTCCAGAGGACCTGAGTTCAATTCCCAGCACCCACATGGTGGCTCACGACCGTCTGTGATGAGATCTGGTGCCCTCCTCTGACAAGCCGAGGAGCATGCAGACAGAACACTCACATAAATAAATCTTAACAAAAAGCCTTTGAAACTCGAGTAGCATGTACAAAGCCCAGGGCTTATTCCTATGTACCACACAAACTAAAACCAGACTCATATCAAGAGCCAGGGTTAGCCACACAAACCCTGATTCAAGCAGAGTGCACAGAGCCCTCATGTAAGTGCACACGTGGGCAGGAGGCAGGCCGGGGTGCAGCCCACACTGAAGCCCTAGGAGCAGCAGGGACCACACAGGTGAAATACCCAGCCACCATCCCTCATGACAGCAAGGACATCTGACTCTCTCCCAAACTAGGCTCATTTGGTAACAAGGGCAAACATGGAGTGACCCATGAGTTCACAGAGAGCCACTGGACCCAATGGTGTCATCTCGAAAGAGAAAGTTCCAGAATAAGCCGGGCAGTGGTGGCACACACCTTTAATCCCAGCACTGGGAAGGCAGAGGCAGGCGGATCTCTGTGAGTTTGAGGCCAGCCTGGGCTACAGAGTGAGTTCCAGGACAGGCTCCAAAACTACACAGAGAAACCCTGTCTCGAAAAAAACAAAAAACAAAAAACAAAAAAAAAGTAAGTTCCAGAATAAATGGTCTGGCGCTGAGAGCGGGTGGCTCTGGGTGTTGCCTCTTAACATACAGGTCCCCGAGACCAGGGCTTCATGCAGGGAGTGCTGTGCTGAGCCGCAGCCATCAAGCGTTCCTGCACAGAACCAGCACTTAGATCCTGGGGGAAGGACGGCGGCGGCGGCGGCAGCGGCGAGGGACAGACGTCCAAGTTCCACGTGTGCATGGCTGAGGTCGGAAGGCTGTGCTTCCTCTACACCACTCTTCAAGTGTCCACAGAAGCAGCCCCTGGCACCGTCCTCACCCTGCCCACAGCTAATGCACTGCGTTACACACCACCTTGGGCCAGGGCACGAGGTTGACCATGAGCCGGGTCGTCTCCTCCCCATAGCTTTACTCTGGCCAAGGACTCCAGTCTGGCAGTCTAGCCCAGCCAGTCCACCCTGACCCCTTTCCCAGTGGTCCCAAAAACCCCAACCCCACATCCCTTTCGTGGCCTCTGTAGAGGTCCAGCCTCGCTGTGGGAGAGGCCGTGTCCTTAAGGACAGGAGCCTCTCAGGACAGGCATGGCTGTCCCAGAGAATACTCCCCACACCCCACGTCCCGTGCCATGGTACTCAGGCATACACCAGGAGACAAGGCCAACACCCATTCCCAGGAGCCCAGTGTGCCTGCTTCCTCCCCAAGGTCCAGATGGGTCCACTTCCTCCCCTGGGCTGCCCATGCTCTCAGGGACAGTTAACACGGGTATCCCCAAGGTCTCAGAGTTTCTCGTAAACCACAGACTTGACCTAGGACCGCAGTGGCTCTGGAGAGCCAGAGTGAGAGCAGGGCCTTCCTTTTCTAGGTCCTGGCCTGCCTCCCACTCTGTGACCGCTAGAAGCACGGTGGGGTGGGGGTGGGGGTGCGGGGCCTTGTCTCAATCACAGGCTAGTGCCCGTGGCTGCAGGATCAAGTGTCTGGCAAGCGTCCCACACTCAGGGACCTGAACCTATTCCCCAGCCGCAGGGGGCAGATCCCAGCACATAAGTGATGAGGGCCAGCACCACGGCTCAGCCAGTAAGGGCACTTGCCGCCAAGCCTGGTGACTTGGGTTTCATCCCCAGGACCCACATGGCTGAGTGAGAGAACCAACTCTCACAGGTTGTCTTCTGATCTCCACAGGCACGCTGTGGTGCCACAACACCCCCCCCACCCCCAAAAATAAATGAATGTAAAATAATTTGGGCCGACAAAAATAGAGCCGGCCAGGCCGGGAGTGGTGGCGCACACCTTTAATCCCAGCACTCAGGAGGCAGAGGCAAGCGGATCTCTGTGAGTTCGAGGCCAGCCTGGGCTACAGAGCGAGATCCAGACAGGCACCAAAACTACAAAGAGAAACCCTGCCTCGAAAAACCAAAAAAAAAAAAAAAAAAGGCTGGAGAGATGGCTCAGCGGTTTGAGCACTGGCTGCTCTTCCAGAGGACCTGAGTTCAATTCCCAGCACCCACATGGTGGCTCACAACCATCTGTAATGAGATCTGGTGCCCTCTTCTGCCCCGCAGGGACACATGCAGACAGAACACTATGTATAATAAATAAATAAATCTTAAATAGAGCCAGCCAGACCTCCACCTCGACTGATAGGGCTCCCCAGAGATCTTACCGGGTGGCACACAGGGAATTCAGGCTGACCTCTCCCTATCACAAGGGGTGGGGTGGGCATAGGACCAGTCCCATGGCCCTCCACTGCTCTGCACCCTGGGGTATGTGGCTAGGTCTGAAGAGGTCAGAGCCTCTCTACCCTGCCTGTAGGAGTGGTCCACCACCTGGGAGGAGGGCAGGACTCAGCCCTGAAGGGCACAGGTAGGCACCTAGTCCCTTGTCTGGAGAAAGGGTCTTTGAACACACAATAGATACAGTTTGGTGACAATCCCAAGCCCAGAGTCCTGGCCTTGGAGACGGTGCTGTGTGAGACTGAGGCATCAGTTTCTCAGGACAGGCCTGGGGCTCCAGGACTCTCCATTCCTGTGGTTTGGAAAGCTCTGCGCTCTGGGAAACTCACAGGGCATCTGAGCTGTGATGGAGGCAGCCCTGACCTTCACTGACTTCCCAGCCTGGCCCGGCCCATGTCCTTGGGCTTTCAGAGTTCCCTGAGGGCCTTGGCACACAACGATGCGGATGCCAATGACAGGCAGAGGCCACAGCCAGCCTAACCCCGGGTCCTTCTGGATGTGGGCACAGGGTCACCAGCAGGCTGGTGGGAGGAGCCACACGTGTATAACGGGAACAGGGTGCTTAGGGAGGAAGCAGGAGGCGGGGGTCTGCAAATGGACTGTACCTCAGGTTTACAGTTCTGACCCCTCAGCCACTAGCTGCCCTGCAGGACCCTCAGCCCAGGATGCCCCTCAGAGTCACATGTGTGGGGGCTGGACTTGGCCCTAAACCCCTGACTTGTGGCTGCACTCCCATCCTGGGGAACAGTGGTCCCAGGGCCACCACAGCCCTTTCCCAGTGTTACTCAAGAGGTCACAGTATGGGGGCTCAACACAACACCTTCATCTCCAATGGAATGGCCCACCCTTGCCTTCCAGAACCCTCTGAGGGACAGGGATAGGCAGGAGGGAACATTAGAAGATCAGAGTGCCAGATTCAGGGAGGAGCTTGGAGTGGACGTCTGGACTGCCCACCCTCTCTTGCAACACTTCCTGGTCTGGCCCGACAGAGGCCTGGCTGGACAGAGGCCTTGCCCACAGGACTGGATGCTGGGATGGGGTGACAGCTGTGTGCTCAGGGGTGGGGATGGGGTGCTCAGTCTAGAGACCCTCTAGCCCTTGGCAGAGCTGGCCAAAAGAACGCCCATGCTAAGAAGGCACAGTGGTGGTGGCGCACTCCTTTAATCCCAACACGGGGAAGACAGAGACAGACAGGTCTCTCTGAGTTCGAGACCAGCCTGGTCTACAGAGAGCGTTCCAGGACAGGCTCCAAAGATACAGAGAGATCTTGTCTCCAAAAACAAAACAAAAAACATAAAAAAAGAAAAGAAAGAAAGGAAAGAAAAGAAAGGAAAGAATGCCCATGCTGGGAAGCAGCAGCCCAAGGTGTCCCAGGCCTGGTCGCAGTGTCTGGATCCCCTAAACTGGCTCTAACCTTGCCTCTCTGGTGAGGGCATGGGGGAATTCAAGGGCCCTAGTCTGACCCCACTGCTGGGGGCCATGGAGAACTTAGCTGATCACCACAGGCTGGAGGGAAGCCCAGGAGGGGCAGTGAGTAGGGAGAATGCCGTGTGCCTGTCTCTAAGACCTGACCCTGGGAGTGCAGGCCGGAGCACAGGAGGCATAGAGAATGACAGGGACAGAGAGGTGTCTACAGGTGCGGGGACGCACGCTTAGCTACGGTGTGGTGCCCTCTGTTGTTTGGGACAGGGTCTCAACTACTGCAAGCAGGCCTTGAACTCATCCTCCTGGGGTGGCCGGTGTACATCACCACACCTGGCTCTCAGTTAGTGCCCTGTGGATGCTGCCACCACCAGGAGGAAAACCTCACCTGAGGAGCCAGCTCCAGACTCCAGGTCCCATGGGTGCCGTCAGGGCTGGGACACAGCCGGGCAGTAACCATGTAGAAGAGGACTCACAGTCCCTACCAGAGGTATTAGCGGGCTTTCCAGAGGCCCTGGGCACACACACGTTCTCCCGGCTGCAGAGGGAGGAAGGTGCCACATAAGAAAGGCACGCTGGCACGCTGGCATGCCGACAGGTCAGTGGGTCACAGCCTCAGGACCTGCCCCAGTGCCCAGCTTTGGGATACACAGCCCTCCTTATTGCCTGGCTTTGCGGCTGCTGCCTGTCCCAGAGGCATGACAGAGCCCGGCCTGGCTCTCCAGGGCCCCAGTCCTGCTCTGACCACTCTGGGGGCAGTCTCCCTGCCCTGGAGAGAGCTGGGGTGGGGGGAGCACTGGCCCTGGGGACTGAGCTCAACGGCTGATCTGTTGCTTTCAATCATCCACCCGTGTGGCACGTGTAGCCAGCCTCCTGTGGGTGGCTTCCACACGAGTGTCTCCATCCGGGAAGACCCATTAGGGTCTCATGCTTAAGCGTGGTCTTTGAGAGACTATGGTCTCCTCTGAGCCCCAGATCAACTTCTGAGCAGATGTTGAGGCAACCCTCCCCCTTGCTCCCCGCCCCCCAAGGCCCTTCCTGTCCTTCGGAACGGCATGGCCTTCCTTGTAGGTCTCCGGGCAGCACAGAGGGGTCTCTACCACCGCTCACCTGCTCTGCCATTCTCACCCCAAGTGCTCCTTCAAGAACTCAAGTGGTAGCTGGGTGGCCATCACTGGGCCAGTCACGTCCCAGCGGCCACCACTGTCCTCGGGTTCCTTTGGTCCAGCCTCAGTGCCAAAAACAACAACTTCATCCCAGCATGAAGGTTACTCGACGTCCATAAGAAAATGGAGGCTAGCCCCAGCTTGGGGATGGGCTTCAGGGACAGGAGCAGAGCGTGTCTATGTAAGGGAGGCCCTGCTCCACACGAGAGACTAGTAGGCTTGACGGACACTTCAGAAGCCCAAGGCGTATTGTTTTCTCTCTACTACAGTGAGGATGTAATTCCAGCAGTATAAGGCAGGGGGCCTCCAGGTAGGGCCCTGGCCAGTTCCCACGGTGAGGGGGGACACAGGGTAGGCTCTAGGCTGGTGGGGAGGGAAGCCCCACCTCTGTAATGCTGTCAGTGGGTAGGACTGGAATCCAGAAGACTCCTGCTGTCCCCATTCCACAGCCAGCAGGGCAGCCAGTGTGCCCCAACTTGGGGTCTCAGATTTGCCCACAGCTGGTGGAAGAGAGAGAGGCCTCTGCCTGTGAGGACCCCAGGGACAGCACGGCCACTCAGACACACCCAGGATGATTTTGGCCCGGAACTCACTCTGTTGCAGAACTCCAGAGTATACCACACCACACCAGATGGGTGCCGGATAAGGAAGCCAGGACTATGTGTGTGTGTGTGCCAGGCGAGCGCTCTAACCCACGACTCTTGCCAAAAACTCACAGCTACAGTCCTGATTATGGAAGACAGCATGCCCACAGGGCTGCCTATTCTGATGGCTCTCTAGGCCAGACCTGAGATCCTAGCTCCACCCAAGGTCAGACCCATGCCTTGAAATTGAGACCCTCAATGACCAGCAGGGCCCCACAGGCGCAGTGGCAGATTCTGGGGTATCTGGAGCCCCACAGCTTCTCAGGGGCTCTGCCTGCCCTGCCTCCAGCGGAGGAAGCAGGTGGGCGGGGCACACTGGGGAGGCCCAGGCATGGCAGGAGGGGGCAGGAGGAAGGAATGTGGCCCTGGGCATCCAGACAGGCTGGTTTTTCAGGAGAAGACTTGGATCGGAGTTTAGGGGTGGCAGCCCCTGACTATCTAGAGTGGGCGACACAGGATGTCACACCCAGCCCCTAATGTTGGGTGCTGCCAGCTTCCCACAAAGCCAGAGTAGAGATGTCAACTCTGGGACATCCCTAATGCCATTCCTGAGTCCTCGACCTCTACCTAGGTCTCAGAAGGCCAAGCTGCAGAATCTAAGAGGCCATCTCCCAGGGTCCAGGACACCTGTGCCCAGCTGACACCAGTAGGTTTCCGTAGCTGGCCTCTAGCCAGGCTCAGACAGGAACCCCAATGGCCAGGACACACGGGCTCAGATAATCCAATTCACAGCACTTGGGGTACACACAGAACCCTCACTGGACCAACCCAGAACGTTCCAGCTGCTCTTAACCATCTGTAATAGGCGCCCCCTGGTCCCCAGCAGGCACATTGGATCCCCACAGCATCTACTCCCCAGAGCCCAAACTACTCCCTGGCCCTCTCCACCTGCAGCAGAGACCGGGGCGCGGGGGACACACTGCCCAGGGATGCAAGGCTTCTCTTGGCTTACCTCATGTTCAGAAGGCCACCCTGGGCTGCGGGACAGACAGGGCACAGTTGGGGTGGGTAGCTGCTATCCTGGCACCAGGGCCACTGTGTGGGGCAGGGACTTTCTCTCTGACCCGCTAGCACTCCCGGTACAGTCACCCCACCCTGGTCACGATGAGTCACCACCACAAAGACCTAGATCTGCTGCCCTCCTGGGACCCTCAACCTGCCCTGTATCTGCAGCCTTTGACCCCCATGGGTGGGGAGACTTCCTTGAGGATTTGTGCTGTCACTTTTGAAATGAAGCAGGACCTTGGCCATCCCAGGCACTGCCCCTTTCAGTTTCACTCTGTGCCGGGTTCCCACTGGGAACTGGACTATGCTGTCTTGATGAGGGACCTCTAAGTCCCCTTATCTCAGAGCGGCAGCACGTGGACGTGGGCGGTGCAAGTCTGCAGGCAGCAGCCTACAAGTGCATCCTGGGGACCCAGCAGGGTCGGGGACAGGAGATGGGGAGGAGGGTGGACACCCACTTAAGGACAAGCCAGACAGGCAGATCTGAAGCCACCGAGGAGCGATATGTCCGACCCACTGTCCATCTCCTTTCTGGTCAATGTGGGCACATGGTGGCCAAGCCAATCTTCCCCCAGCACACAGGATATCTCTGCTGTCCCCAGACCCTCAGCAAATGACCCAGGCCTGATGGGTGCTCTTCATAGACCAGGGGCACCCACCCTGTCCCTCTGACAACGCAGGACCCACCACTGGGCACAAGAGGCCAGGACAGGCAGCTGACACTATGTTGGCACTCAGCCCCTCCCAGAAGCCCAGGTCCCCACCATGGTATCTGTGTCGGGCTCCAGGAAGCTGCCTTCTCAAGACAGAGCTGAGCTGCAGCCATATGGGCCACTGTGCCTGCCCTTCTCCAAGGGACCAGGACAAGGCTCTCTCTCACTCTCCCGTGTCCCCGATGTGAACTGGTGAGAAGCTAGGCCTACAGCCCGCTCTCAAGCTTGCAGTCCACCCGTGGGCTTCTGAGGTGCGTGGCCAGCCTCACTCTGGGAAACAGTGCCCATGTGTCAAGTTCATCTGCGGAGCTTGCGACGCACTGGGACTCAGTACATCCTATCATACAAATATCACAGCTATCTGGCTCCAGAACATTCCATGACCCCCAAAGGAAGACCTCTCCCCATAAGCAGTCACCTCCCCCTTACCTCCCTGCCCCGGGTCCTACAAATCCTCCTTCTGTCTCTAGATTCTCCTGTTCTGGACACTTCCCACCAGAGGGAACGCGTGGCCTTCAGTGTCTGGGGCTCTGAACACGATGAGGTCCCTCTACACTGTCCTGAGCACTGGGTGCATTCAGCACAAAGATGACAGTCTCAGCTGGAGTCCTGGCTCTACCATCCCCCGAGCCACAACCAAAGGAGGTGCCCACCCCTCCCAAGGACTGGAAGCAGGGTAACCAGAGAGGTGGAGCCACTGTCCACAACAGTACCGGAGGAAGTCAGCTCCTCACCCTCGTACGTAGGGGGGGGCAGACTTGGCACTCTGGAGGGGGCACCCCCCAGCTGGGAGTGTGCAGAAGACAGTCCAGGATGACCTGGGTGACCTTGTTCTCAGGCTGTGTTCCATACTGGCCACACCTACTCCCCATTATTCCCTCCCACCTTGTTACCACAGGACCCTTAGCGAACAGAGCTGCAGGCTGAGCACAACAAACAGCACACACATGTGAACCTCACATGTGTGAGTGAGAGGGACCCGGGCACGCAAACACACCCACGCACACAGCGCAGATCTGACCGAATTCTCACAGTCCAGTGTATCACACACAGCTCACACACACAGACACAGCCTAGGGGCCATGTCGGAATGTGAGATGAGGGCCGTCCTTTACCCCCTCACACGTCCCCACGCTCACAGTTTCAGGTGGTGTCACACACACATCCCGAGCAGGGAAGTAGCCAGTCTCACACTCACGGGGCCCTGGGGGAGGCGGCAGGGACAGTCGCCTCTTTATTGTCTCTGCCGCCCTGCTCGTGGGGCCCCGGCATGTCAGGCCAGGGCTGCATGGACAGGCGTGTGAGCTGCAGCATTACTCGGGCCAAGTGCGAGCTCTCAGCGCCTCAGTTTCCCTCTTAGGCACCTGTACCCACTTCCCCTCAGGACTGCCCACTCCAGAGCTCAGCAAAACTGCTTCCAGCAGAGCCAGGCTGCTCACTCGGCTGGAGAAGTGCCCCAGCTTCTCCCTAAAGGTGGGAGCACAGCAGAAACCTGCAGGAGCGGCGGAGGGGCATGGAGGTGCCTCCCCACCCATCACACGCAGGGCTGGGCCAGCAGGTCCCTGCCGCTCTCAGTCCCAACTGGAAAGGGCCTCAGCATCCATCTCCAGGAGCCGGCCCCTGGGAAAATCCAGGGCTGGGCCCAAGGACACTGGAGGATGGACAGGGGAGGAGGGGACCAGCCAGGCCTCCCACGTAAAGATTCCAGCTGCCTGCCATTGAAGCAGGTCCCTAGGAGGGCCAATCACAGGAGGGAAGGAAATGGACAGGCCCCGTCACCTGGCCTGGATCTGAGTTAGGGGCCTCTCTGCAGTCACTAGGTGATGCCCCTTGTCCCTTCACCTGTCCCCAGTCCCACACGGCAGCGCTCTATGACAAGCCTGACAAACCGCCGCTCCCGACCATGCCAGACTCCTGGCAATGCCCCATCTAACAGGGGCTCCCTGGGATCCCGACTCAGCTCAGCCCCTCAGGGCCCCTCCCCGCATGGAAAAACTCACCGAACTGCCAGCAACTGTGCCACCTCCAAGGCCAGGTGCCCCTCTCGCTCACCACTCGCAGGGTACAGTAGCTGGCACCAGACAGCCAGGGCAGGAAGGCCGCTCCCGAGCAGGCGGGACCCACAGGCATTCCGGGAAGCAGAGCCTGGGGATGTCCCGGCCACTTGACACACTCATGCCTTTTTTTTTTTTAACTTTTCAGAGAGTTAATCATGACATCTCGAGAGACACCCTGAGGTCCTTGCCTCACCACCAAGCTAGTCCAGCCATGTCCTTGGGGTGGTGACACCCACTCTCCTCCGTCAGCTCCCTGGAGTCTCGCTCTCAACATGACTCCCATCACACTCCCCCGACCCAAACAAGAGCAGGACATGAGGGCCGTGCCTGGGGTCAGTGGTCCTGCCATCCACACCGTGAGGAGGCTCCTCCTGGATAGCCGGGGGTCCTGGGAACCCCCATGGCTGGGGGCAGCAAGGGAGGCAGGAAAGGACTAAGATACCCCATGGTGCTCCAGGGTCAAAGATCACCAGAAAAAGCAAGGGGTCAAAAAGAACACGGAAAAACAACAGGAAAGTTAGAAGTCATGAGTGAGGCTGGGGTCAAGGGATCATGGCGCAAGGTAGGGACTGGGGTTCACTCTCAGGACCGGGCACACGGCAGGAGAAACAGGGGAGGCAGTGGTCAGGGGGCAGGGTCTGGGTGCACCAGGAGAAGGGGGTCCGCAGTGTGAGGTTAAAGTTCACTAGGCAAACGGGGGTCCCCAAGGGGAAGTCAAGGTTCCACGGTAGACAGAGGGTCCCGGGAGGCCGGGGTCAAGATTCAAGGCAGACTGTCTGTCGGGGCTCGAGGTGCAGGGAGAAAGGGGCGCCCGCCAAGTCCAGGGTCGGGGCGCGGAGTGACGCGGTGGTCAGGATTCCCCGGGAGGGAAGGGCTCTCATGAGCGGGAATCGGGGTTCGCCCAAAGGACGGGGTCAACGCCAGAGACGCGCCCTGGGGGTCGCAACAGGAGCCAGGGCTCCCAGGAGAAGGGGCTTGCCGGCCGGGGTCGGGGTCGGGGGTCGCGGCGGGGGCGGAGGTCGCGGCGGGGGCGGGGTCAGGGGTCGCGGCGGGGGCGGGGGCGGGGGTCGCGGCGGGGGCGGCCAGAGAGAGCCTGAGGTCGGCGCGGAGGGCTGGGTCCGAGTCCACGGAGAGAGGCTGGGCGAACAGGGGTCGCGCCGGGGGGCGGGGTCGGGGGTCGCGGCGAGGGTCAGAGGTCGCGGTGCCGCACTCTGCGGCGCGCTCGCCCCCCGCCCCGCAGCCCCAGAACGCCCGCGAAAACCCCGGAACCCGGGCCGGGCCGCGTGGGGGTCGCGGAGGGGTCCCAGCGGGGTCTCGGGCCGGCGCCTCACCTCAGACCCGGTCGTGGAGCCCGCGGCGCCTCAGTTTCCCGGAGCCTCTCGGCGGCCGCCGCTCACTTCCGGGTTCTGGGCGCCATCTTGGCGGCGGCGCGCACTTCCGCTCCTGCGAGGGGGGCGCGGCCTCGGGGGCGGGGCTTCGTGGGGCCGGGGCGGGGCCTGGGTTCTGCAGGGAACCGAACCCGCTCCCTGTTCCCCTGCGGTCCTCAGTTTCCCCTTCGGGCCTTTGCGCGTGCCCAGGAGTCCTGGCCCGGTCCACGGGCAACCTCAGACCCCACCAACCCCTCAGACCCTTGCAATCTCCGGCTCCCTTAGAACCATCCAGACCGAGCCTTTGCGCTTTCTGTTTTCCAGACGAAGTCTCACTGTAGCCTTGGCTGGCTTCGAACTCACGAAGACCCGCCAGCCCCCGCCGCGCAAGCGCACGCGTTTGTTAAAGGCGCAGACCACCGTGCCCGGTCCAGTCCCTTTCTCACCCCCACCGTAGCTCGCATTTATCTCCCTTCTCGGTACAGACCAGCCTCGGGTGTGGGCCTCAGTGCGGGTAAAGCCAGTTCGGCCACCATCCCCTTTCCCAGCCGGTATCACGAATTCAGACTCAGAGCTACCAGCACACAGAAGCCTCCCGTGACCTGCAGCCCTGAAACTAGACTTGCCTGTAAATAAATAATTTGATGAACTCTATGGATGCTGTTTTCTCTCCATGTAGCCCAGGCTGGCCTCGAACTCAAAGAACTCTACCTGCCTCTCTCCGGAGTGCTGGGGTTAAGGTGCACAACAGCCGGGCGGTGGCGGCGCACGCCTTTAATCCCAGCACTCGGGAGGCAGAGGCAGGGGGATCTCTGTGAGTTCGAGGCCAGCCTGGGCTACAGAGTGAGTTCGAGGCCAGCCTGGTCTACAGAGTGAGTTCCAGGACAGGCTCCAAAACTACACAGAGAAACTCTGTCTTGGGGGGAAAAAAGGTGCACAACAAATGCCCACAGTGAGGACCTGGTTCTTTATTGTGCCCCCAGGAAACTCCTGTCTAGGGGAGAGAAAGCCAGGACCGTACACCCTCACACAGGTCCTGAGGGAAGGGGACGCAGGCAGGGGTCACTGCATAATGGGAAGGGGACTCCAGGAGGTGGTATGGTGGAGGAAGGCTATAGAAACTGGGGTTTTGAAGTTTAAGTAAGAGTTCGTCACATAGACAGGAAGGAAGAAAGGCTGTCCAAAGACCTGGTGTAGTGGGTCGGGGAGACGGCTCAGTGGGTAAAGTGCTCGCCTCTCAAGCATGGGGACCTGAGTTCAATCCCCAGCACCCACGTAAAACACGCAAGGGTGGCTGCAGCTCTGGGGAGGCAGAAGCAGGAGGATCCTAGAGCTCTCTGGCCAGCTGGCGCAGCCAGCAGATCCCGGGCAAAAGAGGGACCATGTCTGAGAAAACAGTGCAGGCAGCCCCTGAGGTTAACCTATACGCACACACGCACACATTGCACACCCGTGTGCACACGTACAGTCACACATACAGGCACACACAGAATGAGGAGTCTCAGCGTCTCGTACTCGCGAATCCCGCCCTCTCACCTTAGTCCTCCCAGATGGGTGTCACTCGCCTTTCCCGGGGGGACATGGAGGCGAAGGTCTGTCCCGAAGTTAGCCCAGCTCCCCTAAGGAAAGGCATGGACCTCTGCCATGTCCACCAAGGGAAGCCACGAGGTCACTATGGGTAATCTTGCCTCAAATGGAGGCAGTTTGCCCAGGCCAGGGTGTATCCAACCCTGTCAGCCTGAAGGAATCCGCCAAGCTGGGGATGGCTAGGGAATTAGTCAGATTTGGGGATTTCCGAGGAAGCATAGGAGTCAGCCGGAGACCAACAGCGGCCGGCTGTAAGTTCGTGGTCCAGTTTTAGATGCAGCAGCATGGACTGCTGTGTGACTTCAAGAAAGTCAGCGGCCCCTCCGGGCGTCTGCTAGCGAGCAGATCATAACCCTAGCTAACTGCTCTGCTAGGTTGTTCCACTGACCAAGTGCTGATTGCTTGTTGTTGTTTTGTTTTATTTTTAGGTCTCTAGACAAGTCTCTGTGTAGCCCTGACTGTCCAGGAACTCCCTCCAGGCTGACCTTGAACTCACAGAGATCCGCCTGCCTCTGCCTCCCGAGTGCTGGAATTAAAGGCATGCACCCCCCCAGGCTATGTTGATTCTTTTGTTTTGAGAAGGGCCCTTGCCCTCGGCCAGCCATAAACTCAGAAAGCTGACCTTGAACTCGTGATCCCCCCCCCCCCTCTGCCATCACCTTCCCAGAGCTGGGGTGACGAGCATGGACTACCATGTCTGTTTTTTGGGGGTGCGCTAGAATTCTAGGGATAATGCCCTCCACTAGATCGGCAAGCACCCTCCGCTGGACAGCGGTGCCCAGCCCTTCATTATCCAGTCACTGCTAAGGACATCCTCACACCCTCAGCTTCTCACACTGGGGCACACCCCAGCCCTAGTTTCCCGTTGACATAGACCCAGCCCCTGGCAGGTATGGAGCAGCAGGTGAGCTCGCCTGGCCCAGCAGCAGGCAGGGACCTAGGGATTCACTTCCTGTTTCCCCACACTCTGGAAAGTCCCAATGTTCCCAAGCTGCCACCGAAGTCCCTCCTCCCTCATAGTCCCCCTGGCCACTTCTGTTTTCTATACCCACTTCCCCTAGTGGGGCCCCCAAGTCTGGCACCACCTCTTCCCCCTCCACCTCTGCCACCCTTCCATCTCCCTTTCTCAAGCTTGATTCGGGCTTTCCTCAATGCTGAGGGGACGCTGAAGCAGGAGCAGCTGCAGAAGGCCACGGTGGCCCTCACCCATCTCCTGGTCTCTCTCTCTACCCAGCTTTGTCTCTCTTTGCCCACACACCAACCTCGGCCCAACTGTCACCATCACCAAGTGCAGACATCAGCCCTCCTCCAGCACCCGACCCACCTGCGCCAGTTTCTCCGTGTCCCTAGGTGTCTGGAGGCCACTGTTCCTGTACCTGGGACTCCTCGCTCCTTGGGCCCCAGGGCACACAGCCAGATCCTGCTGGGCCCCTGTTCGGGATCTGGTCTGTGCCAAGGCTTCGGGGAAGAGTAAACCTGCCTGACGGGTTTGAGATCCACCCAGCCCAGGCCTTCCTCCTCTGTAGGGAGAGGCCAGGACACCTGGGACACCCACTGAAGACCTTGATCCACACACCTCCAGTTTGTCTCCAGTGGGTCCTGACGCTGGGGAGCTGAAGACTGACTGGACAGGGCTGGAAAATGAGTGGAAACAGTAGCAAGAGAGAGGAGACAGGCTGTGTGGATAGGGGAGGGTCCGGGACTATGGGAGTCGTGGGGGAGCTGGGACGACCACTTAACACAACCTGGGAGCGACCGGAGCCATGCAAGGTTGTAGAGCAGGGGTGTGGTGTAGCCAGGGCAGAAACAGAAGTCAGCTGGAGCCAGGCATGGTGGGGCAATACTGTGTTATCCCGGGACTCCAGAGACCGGCAGGGACATCGTGAACTCAAAGCCAGCCTAAGCAAGTTAATAAGATCTGGTTTTAAAAAGCAAAAAGACGGGGTGCGAGATGACTCAAGGGTTGAGATCAGTGGCTGCTCTTGCAGAGAACCCAGGTTCAGTTCCAGCACCCACAGGGCGGCTGGCAACCATCCCTAACACCAGTCCCATTGGATCCGATGCCCTCTTCTGGCTTCCTAGGCCACTGCATGCACGCGGTGTACAGACGGACATGCAGACAAAACACTCATACACACACACAAAAAATGTAGGGGGGCGGGAGGGGGGAGAACAAGGGAATCCGTGGCTGATATGTAGAATTAAATTATATGGTAAAATAAATTAAAATAAAATGTAAGTAAAAAGCAGGCTCTGGGACATAAGAGGAGCTGATGCTTCTAGTCCTCCAGTGGGAGTCTGAAAGCCTGGGGGCACACACACACATATACACACATATACACAATACACACATAAACACATATACACAATACACACATACACAATACACACACACATATACACAATGCACACGTGCACACACATATACACATACACACATACACATATACACAAATACACACTCATACACACATATATGCACACATGCATACACACACACACACACACACACACAACAACCAAAAGCTCAGCTACTGACAGACCAAACCTAGAGAAGAGAGAGGAGCCCAAGTTCAGACTCCCTCCACTCCTCAGCGCGGAGGTCATGTGTAACTGTCTGTCCAGGGCACCACCCACCAGCATGCCACCCACCAGCAAACCCTGATGGACTGAGGCTCACATGGGCTCGCACGCAGGCCTGGAGCTCTGGGCACCGCAGAGGCCGCAGAGCCTGGGGAGCAGTTAAGGAAGGTGGCTGGGGCTCAGAACCCGGGTGTCCGAGGGACAGAGGGAGGGTGCAGACAGAGCGGGCGACTGTTTGGTTTTCTTTGTCTCAGGCATGTTCTGTGGACGCCCAGAGGCCAGGCCAGCGCTGGGACCCTCAGCAGAGCAAGGACAGAGACTGCGCGGTCCCCGGGTCCTCACCAGCCGCACCAAGCCAGCCTGGATCAGTGACTTCACCTGCTCTGGGGATTCCTGGACCTTCACCCAGGAGTCCAACAGCGGAGGGAGATTCCAGGAGGCGTGACTCATCTCCATCCTGGAGGGACCAGAGGGGCATTTGGAGAAGGGTGTGGAGTCCAGCCACCGCCAGCTCAGGCATGCCCCGGCAGAGCTCGGGGTACCCAGTCGGCAACTCCAGCAGGTCTGGGGGGGTTGGAACTGGTCGCGGGTGTGCCCGCCACTGTGGGTCATCTCCTATCCCCAGGGGTCAAACCTTAGCTTTTCCAGACGATGCCGTGTGAGCCCAGGCAAGGCTCACAACCTTGTCTGTGTTGGTTGACCATCTTTAAAGTGAGAGTAATCAATGAATACCACAAATGTAATTAATATCATGAGTGTAATTAAAAAATAAAATAAAATAATAAAGTGAGAGTTATCTCAGCAGCTCTCAGAAGAGTTTTATATAAACACCTCGGGGTGTTGTGTTTATATATGAGAAAGACACCGCTGTAGATTCAGTGCTGGGGATGGAACTCGGGTCCATATATCGACTTATAGTGATGACTTTAGTAAAAAGTAACCTTAAGCCGGGCAGTGGTGGCACACACCTTTAATCCCAGCCCTCGGAAGGCAGGGGCAGGCAGGTCTCTGTGAGTTCGAGAACAGCCTGGTCTACAGAGTGAGATCCAGGACAGCCAGGGTACACAGGGAAACCCTGTCTCAAAAAAACAAAAGACAAGGAAAATCAAATAAAATAAATGAATAAAATATCTTATTCAGGACACACAGTGGCTGGCTGGAGGAACGGCCTGGGCTGGTTGTAATACCCAGCCTGAATCAGGAAGTACAGCTGTGTAACAGATTACCCTGAACATGGTGTCCTCGAGGTATGAATATGCTCCTTACTGTGCTCCCGGGTTAGGAGGCCAGGGGAGGTGTATATGCAGCTGGATCCTCTGCTCAGGCTGTAATGAGGGACCGGCCAGGTCTGGACTCTCATGTAGAGACTCAGCTGGTGGGCCACTTGCCTCTCCAGATGCCTGTATGCCGGCAACGTTTTGTCCCTGGGGTTGTAAAGTGTTCATGGTTGGGTCCACTATGAGGGGCGTGCAGACTTTATCATAATCGTGTTCATGTTGCATTCATTTATTTTATGTGTCTGCCTGTATGTCTGTCTCCTCACGCATGCCTGGTACCCACAGAGATCAGAAGAGGCCATCAGAGCCCCGGGAACTAGAGTTCAGGATGGTTGTGAGCCGCCATGTGGGAGCTGGGACTCGGACCCCTCTCTCCAGCCCCCACCCCTCACCTCAAGGTCTCACACGATGGCTCGGGCTAGCCTGGGACTCCCTGTGTAAAGCAGGGTGCCTTGAATTCATATAGATTCAGTTCACTAGGGCTAGGACTAAAGGCGTGCACCACTGTGTCCCCAGTGCCTGGCTTTTTATGTTGGCTCTGGGATTCGAACTCACGTCCCTCACGTTTGCGTGGCAAACACCGTACCCACCGACTTGTCTTCCCTCCAACTGGCGGAAGGGAAGCTTTGCAGTCATGGGTCCCTTTGGCAGAGGTGTATGACATATCATGACACATACCTGAGAAATATGGGCCGGGGCTAGGTGTGGCTCGGCATTGCCATTCCAGCCTGGTGTGATCCAAGGTTCACATGAGCACCACAGACATTTTTTTTTGTTTTTGTTTTTTGGTTTTTCGAGACAGGGTTTCTCTGTGTAGTTTTGGTTCCTGTACCGGATCTCGCTCTGTAGACCAGGCTGGTCTCGAACTCACAGAGATCCTCCTGCCTCTGCCTCCCAGTGCTGGGATTAAAGGTGTGCGCCACCACCGCCCGGCTCAGACATTTTTTTTTTTTAAAGGAGGAAGCCAGGAAGCCAGGAGGTCAGCCTGGGCCACATAAGTAGATCTTAGAAGGAGGAAGAGAAGAGGGAGGGAGAGAGGGAGAAAGAGGAGGGAAGGAGGGAGAGAGGGAGAAGGAAGAAAAACAGAGAGAGAAAAAACTGGTGACAAGGAACACATCTGTCTCTAAGCACTAGAGGCAGAGTTCAAGGTCACCCTTGGCTACATTACAAGTTCAAGGCCAGCCTGGGCTACCAGAGACCCTGGCTCAAAAGAAGCAAACAGAAACCAGTCACGAAGGTCAGGGAAGGCCTTTGTGGGGCAGTGGACACGGCTCTGCCCCGGTGGGCTGAGATGGTTGGCACAGGCAGAGGATAAAGAGGAGGAGAAATCTGGGAAGAGGGATTGAAAGAGAGCTAGGAACCAGAGAAGGAGGAGGATTCCAGGGGCCAGCCATCCAGCTATACAGCAAGCTGCGGAGTAAGAATAAAATTTACGGGAATAGAAAAGGAAAAAGATAGATGGGATAATTTAAGAAAAGCTGGCAGGAAACTAAGTCAAGCTAAGGCTGGGCATTCATCTGTGATAATAAGCCTTTGGGTATGATTTATTTGGGAGCTGGGTAGTGGCACCCCAACAAAGAGCCCCCAAAAGCCAACAACAGTTAAGGCTTCAGGGTGGCGATCTCAGGCAGGGAGTGGACGGCTCCCCTTGCCCATTTCTCAGATGGGCCTATTGATGTGCAAGGCAAGAACAGAACCCAGGGTCCTGAGCTGGGAGGACACCGTGCAATCTGTATTAGTCAGCTACAGCTGAGTAACAAAAGGAACCCAGGGTAGCGCTTGCTTTCCAACACTTACTCACCTGTCTGAGTCATCCCCTTACAACCACTCACTCCTCGTTTATGCTGTTGCCAAGGTCACCGAGACCTGGAGGTGAGCTTCAGCGAGTCACATGAGGAGCCAGGGTGATGGGGTGAAGCCTGGGTACAGCATGTACAAAGGGCCCGGGTGGCAGGATTGAGCTACAGGACAGGCTAGGAACATGGAAGGCTGGTGTCAGCCTCTGCAGTGGAGGATGACCATGAGCTGCTCCTGCTCATGGCCACACCTCTTCACCTAGTTAACTTAGTCACATTGAGGTGCTGGAAAGAGAACCCAGGAACGCCAGGGAATCTGTCCACCTCTGAGTCATACCCTGAACCTTTTATGGTGTTTTGTTTTGAATTTTTTTTTTTTTTTTAGATTTTATTTATTATGTATACAGTGTTCTGTCTGCACGTATCCCTGTAGGCCAGAAGAGGGCACCAGATCTCATTACAGATGGTTGTGAGCCACCATGTGGTTGCTGGGAATTGAACTCAGGACCTTTGGAAGAGCAGCCAGTGCTCTTAACCTCTGAGCCATCTCTCCAGCCCGGTGTTTTGTTTTGAAATTCTATTTTTTTTGTTTTTCCTGAGACAGGGTTTCTCTGTGTAGCCCTGGCTGTCCTGGAACTCACTCTGTAGACCAGGCTGGCCTCCTCTGCCTGCCTCTGCCTGCTAAGTGCCAGGGTTAAAGTTGTGCACCGCCCGGCTATTTATTTTCTTTTCTGAGCGTTCGAGCAGCATGTATGGGCACCACTTGCATGCAGCTCCTGGGGCAGCCAAGAGGATGCCCAATCCCTTAGCACTGGAGTCACAGACAGTTGTGAGCTGCCAGGTGGGCCCTGGGAACCGAACCTGGGTCCTCTGGAAGAGCATGCAGCACACTGAGCCATCTCTCTAGCCCCATGAAACCTTTGCTCTTATGTACTTACTTGTTTGTTGGTTTTTGAAAAAAAACAAAAAAAAACATTCTTTGTATCTTGAGAGTGCTTGGTGTGTGTGTGTGTGTGTGTGTGTGTGTGTGTGTGTGTGTGTGTGGCTGATGGAGGAGGCCAGGAGAGGGAGTCAGACCCACCGCCAACTTCAAGCTGGAGTTATAGGCCGTTGTAATGAGTCACCCCAAATCCACAGAGACTCACCTGCGTCTGCCTCACTAGTGCTGGAATTAAAAGTGTGCCCCATGGCTGGAGGGATGGCTGTAGAGGTTAGAGCACTGGCTGCTCTTCCCCAAATCCTGAGCTCAATCCCCAGCAACCTCATGGTGGCTCACAACCATCTTAAAAATGTGCCCCATGACACTGGACTTAATACAGTATTTTCTTGAGATTTAATTTTCTTCTTTTCTTTTCTTTTTTTCTAGACAAGCTTTCTCTGTGTAGCCCTGGCTGTCCTGGATCTCGCTCTGTAGACCAGGCTGGCCTCGAACTCACAGAGATCCACCTGCCTCTGCATCCCAGTGCTGGGATTAAAGGCGTGCGCCACCAGTCCTGGCCCAGTTTTGGTAATTTTATTTTTTTATTTTTATTTTTTCCTTTGGAGACAGAGTTTGAATATGTAGCCCAGGCTGACCTGGAACTCACTCTGTAGCCCAAACTGGCTTGGAACTCACCAAGTATTGGAGGATGACCTTGAAATCCTGATCCCCCTGCCTCCATCTCCCAAGCCACGAACGACAGGTGTACTGCACGTCTGATTTCTGTGGTGCTGGGTAGGGTACCGGAGCTCCTGTCCTGCTGGGTGGGCACTCTTCCCACTGAAGTCCTGCCTCAGACATTACTCTTTGCTCCCTGTGTCGGCCTCCCCCAGCGCCATTTCCCCTGACCTTCTTTCCCTGATGTTTCTCGGGAAAAATTCTCATTATTGAAGGGGTAGTGAGTTCCAGAATTCCCAAATTAAAAGACTCAAAAGTATGTCCAGCAGCCACCCGACGTAGTGCATGCCTGTGATCCCAGCTTGGAGGCAGGAGGATCAGGAGTTTGAGGGAGACAGAGGAGAAGGGAGGGGGGCTGATTCTTCCCCACCCGGCCTGACCATTGTTTTGAATCACCGTTCTAGGTCCTCATCTTTCCATTTGTAAATACTTCCAAGTTTGGGCTGGAGAAATGGGCCAGTGGTGAGCGCCAGCTGCTACCAGAAGTCCCAGGTTCGGTTCCCAGCACCAGCATGTCAGTCCACAACCATCTGTAGTTCTAGCACCAGGGGACTCAACGCTTCCTTCTAGCCTATGGGGACACACACACACACACACACACACACACACACACTTATGTAAACACAGTAAGTCTCTAAACAGTTCCAAGTGTGCCTCTGACCTGGAGTTCCTCAGCAGTGGTGACTCCTCCCCTCAGAGGGCATGCGTGGCTGTCACCCAGGGGAAGGGGAGCGATGTGGGTGTTTGAGACGGCCATGTCAGAACAGTGAGATGGGAGGTGGAAGTCCAGAGTCTCTGGAGGGGCTGTGTGGGCCAGGACTCAGCAGTCCCCATGGTCCCTCCTGTCCGTGGAGGTCATCTGTCTCCCCTGTACGTTTTGCAAATCTATTTTTTACATTTTATTATCTTGCACGTGTATGAGTGTGTCGTCTGAATGTGTGTGCGTGCACTGTGCAGGCCTGGTGCCCCTGGGTCCAGAGTAACCCCCAGAGTGGAGTTACAGTTGTGAGCGGCCGCGTGGGCGCCCTGGAAGAGCGGCCGAGCTCGCCTGAGCTCCCGAGGCTTCCCTGCGGCCGCCTGCAGTCGCCTCCCTGTCCGGCCTGTTTCTCTCAGTTTTTCCCTTTATTTGTGTGTGTGTCTGCGGAATCAGTTCCTCCCTCCACCGTGCATCCTGCTGAACCCCTTCACCTGCTGAGGTGTCCGGGCCCCAGGGCTCTCCCTGCGGCGGCCCACGCCGCCCCCTGGCGGCCTCAGAGGGACCCGGATCCATGGACGGACCTGAGTGTGAGCTGTCCAGTGTGCGGAGTCCGGCTGCGGGAGCACTCGCCCTGGACGAACCCCAGCCCTTCTTCTCATACACGCGGCAAAGCAGGCACACGCGTAGGAGTAAACACGTTTAAAATATTAAAAATGACCAAACCAACAAACACCCCAAACTGTGCCCTGCTGGGGAGCTGAGGCCCGCAGCGACGCCCATCTTACCAAACCGCATTTTATTTATTTATTTATTTACTTACTTACTTACTTATTTATTTATTTATTTATTTATTTATTTATTTATTTATTTATTTTTAGCGATGCCCATCTTACCAAACCGCATTTTATTTATTTATTTATTTATTTATTTATTTAATTTTTTTATTTTTTGGTTTTCCAAGACAGGGTTTCACTGTGCAGTTTTGGAGCCTGTCCTGGATCTCGCTCTGTAGACCAGGCTGGCCTCGAACTCACAGAGATCCTCCTGCCTCTGCCTCCCGAGTGCTGGGACTAAAGGTGTGCGCCACCACTGCCCGGCTACGAGCCACATTTTTTGACAGCTGCTACTTTATTTAAAAAAATTATTTTGTGTGTGTGTGTGTGCGCGCGCGCGTGCCGGCCACGGGTCAGAGAGCCCCCGCGGGAGGAGGGTCTCCCCTCCACCTTGTGAGTGTCCGGGGATCGAACTCAGGTCGTCCGGGTTGGCGGCGAGCGCCCGCAGCCGCAGAGCGGTTCCCCGCTGCGCTCGGCCGGCGTCGGTCCGCGCTCGGGCCCCCGCGGCGCCCCAGGACGGCCCCAGGCTCCCGCTCGCTAGGTTTGAGCCCTTTGACCCCGTCCCCGAGGGCCGTCGGGAACGAGCCCGGGCGGGTCCCACTCGCGGCCGTTCCCCGGAGGACGTTGACGCGCGTGAACTCTAACCCGAGTCCCGAAACTCCGAGGTCACCGCCCCAAGCCCTACCGTGCCCCGCGTCAGTCCCGTCTGCTGACGGGCGTCTACAACAGCCATTGAGAGATAAGATCCCGCCCACACACACCAGCGCTGACCAATTCCACCTCTGGAGCCCCGCTGAGGGGAGGGGCTTGAAGCCACAGCCCACAGCCGTTCACGTCGCTCCCTAACAGGGGCTTGCACACTCCAAGTCCCGTTGACGGGCGTCTGAGCCAACCAATGAGAACGTAGGTCCCGCCTTCTGAGTTGGAACCCGAGCTGTCCAATGTCAGCTCGAGCGGCCACCCGGATCCAAATAGGCCAATCAGCGTTGGGGGTTGAGGCGCGTTTGCGGGGCGGGGCTGAAAGCCACAGCCAACTGCCGCGCACGTCAGCTCCGCGAGGGGGGCGTGTCCGCCGTTGAGGCGTGCGACGACGGCGCGGCGCAGGGCGGTAAACAAGATGGCGGCGGCGTGTCGGTCTAGGAAAGGGGAGGCGGCTCGCGGCGTCCGCGAGTGAGGCGCGCGGAGGGTGGCGCCGGCTTGAGTTTCCCCTCGCGGACAGCAGCATCTTTCTGCCTGGAGTTCGATTCCCCCCTCGCCGCTCCGGCCTCCTGCCTGTCGCGCGGCGGCTCGGCGGCGAGGGGGACGCGCCGCCCGGGGTGTTTTTCCCCGCATCGGTCTCCGGAAGATTCCCTGCCCCGACTCGGGGGCCTGCGGCCTGCGGGTGTCCCGGTACCCAGCGTCCGGGTGGAGGTCGCGCCCCGGGAAGTCGCGGAACTAAGGGGCCGCGCGGGGCGTCGGCGCGGGCCGGACATGGACGGCGCGGACTGGCCTCGGCGCTGCCGCCCTGGGCGCCTGAGCTCGGGGCCCGAGTGGCGACCATGACCTAGCGGCCCGCGCGCCGCGACGGCGGACCGTCGCCTCCGTCGGAAGCAGCGTCCCCGGGGACCCGAATTTGGGGGACGCGAGGGTTGGGGGGGCCTCGTTGCTTTTTTCATTCTTACTTTTATTTTCTTCCCTCCTTAAATACCTAGAAGAAAGCGGGGGGGAATCAAAAGTGGAGAATTGGCGCCCGCGACGGGGACGTGGACCCGGTTGAGGGGACCGGGAGGGTTGGGGAGGTCGGTGTTTCTTTTTCCCCTTTTTTTTTCTTGAACATTTGGAAGAAGCGGGGGGTGGGGGGCGGGATTCGAACGCGAAAAGAATTGGCTTCCCCGAAGGGGACGAGGACAAAGACTGGGCCAGGATGGACGTGGCGGACCCCCAGCCGCTGGGACTGTTCCCCGAGGGCGAGCTGATGTCGGTGGGCATGGACACCTTCATCCACCGCATCGACTCCACCGAGGTGATCTACCAGCCGCGCCGCAAGCGCGCCAAGCTCATCGGCAAGTACCTGATGGGGGACCTGCTCGGGGAGGGCTCGTACGGCAAGGTGAAGGAGGTGCTGGACTCCGAGACCTTGTGCCGCAGGGCGGTCAAGATCCTCAAGAAGAAAAAGCTGCGCAGGATCCCCAATGGCGAGGCCAACGTCAAGAAGTAGGTGCCAAGGGCCTGGGGCCGGCTCGGGCGCCGTCTTGAGCTTTTGGGCAGACCTTCCTCCTTCCTCTCTACTTCCTGGCTCTTCTCTTTCCTCCCCTCTAACCCTCTTCCCCTTCTCATTTCCTTCCTCTTCCTCTCCTCTCCCTCCCACTATCCATCTATCCCTGAGCGTCACCGCGTGGGGACAGTGTGCTGGGGGAGCCCCCAGGACTGCCCTAGGGGGACGTCGTGTGGCCGACTGCACGTCCAGCCCTCCTCTTTCGGCCGGGTCTTGGGGCGGGCCGGGCCTGGCTTCCTTGGCGGGCGTTGCCAGGCGGGTGGCTAGTTTGTTTACGGAGTCAGGGAACCGGTGGGGCCAAAAATAATGGTGAACACAGGCTGGGGGGCGGGGGGAGGCAGGAGCAGGAGGTAGCTAGCCAGTGCTGGCGCGGGTCCCTGCGGTGTCCTGCGTGGTTGGCGTCGCTGGGCCGTGGGGACTCTTTATCGCCTGCTCGGCTTGACAGAACTTGGGAAACTTCACCTCCTGGCTTCCGAGAAGGGGCCTTATCTGTGGGGCCAGCGCTGGCGGGGATTCTCGGCCGGGCTGGTGACCTTGCCTGTGGTCCTGTCCCAGGAAAGACGGAGCTCCTGGTTTTCGTCAGCTGGGCACTGCTCGTGAGTGGTACTCACAGGGCGGTGGGCAACTCCCAGGGAGCAGGTGTGTGCACCCAGCGGCTGGAGCAGGGCAGGCTGGTGTCCTGGGCTAGCCTCGGACCTACTTGGCTTCTTGTGTAGGAGTGGCCCTGGTCAGTTGGGACCTGAGGGTGTTCCTCCAAGTGGGAGCCCCTAGAGGTCAGAGACCTGAGCTGGGGGAACCTGATTCCAAATCTGTCTTCTGAAGGTGGAGCTGCCGCAGGCTGCTCACCTCACTTCTGGTGGTGTCTGCTGGTCTCCCCAAAGCAGCCCTCCTGGGACTTCAGGCCCCTTGGCTTCAGGCAGTGGCCCTTGGGAGCCCACTGAGTCTGACTGCCCAGGCCTGCATCCTGGCTTGAGGTCAGCAGCTCCCCCTGTGCACACAGCAGGCCGCGTGCTGTCTGTGCCTGTGCCTGAGGGCTCCACAGCTCTGCCCTTGAAGGCGAAGCCCTCACCTGCTGCCGCAGATTTTATGCCGTCTGTACCTGATACTGCCCGGCCAGGGTGTGGCTTGCAGAGCCAGGCAGGTGCTGGTGAGGGAAGGTGGTCTGTCGGCCCTGAAGTGGCCCCACCCGAGTTAGTGGGGCGGCCTGGGAGGGAGTGACAGTGTCACGTGGGAGCTCAGAGGACCGTTGGACAGTCTGCCGGAGGCCACCAGCTCCTAGACGGCTAGGGTGCTGTAAGGAGCTGGGACTGCTCCTCAGGAGCGGGGGAGACTGAGGCAGGAGGATTGCTTCAGGTTTTAGACCAGCCAGGGATTCAGAGCAAGACCTGTTCTCCTCAGGAAAACCCGGGCTGGCAAGACAGCTCAGTGGGACGGCCTGGGAGCACACAGTGGGAGCACACAGCGGGAGCACCCAGCTCCGTGTGCGCCGTGCACGGCACATGTGTACACACACAAGCCACAAGCCAGGAGAGTCGGAGCCAGAGTGGCAGACTGTCTGTCTGGCAGACTGCCCTCAACTGAGGTCCTCACATGGGATGACCCAAGGCCAGGCGTCTGACGGAGTGCTGGTGTGGCCCCGTTCCCTGAGCGGCTCTTGCGGAGGGAACCCTGAGGTCATGGGCACCTGCCTGTGTGACCCACACAGAGTCACAGCCTGGAAGGGGCAGTGTGGCTGACAGCTGGCCCAGTCAGAAAGGCCCCTTTGTTTTCAGGAGCTTAATAAACTCCACTCAAGCTGTCTCTCATGGTGAAGTGTCCGGAACCTTCCAGACCCAGTCTGCCTGCAAAGCTTTCTCCTTCCAGTAGATACTGTGGATGCCCGCCAAGGCGTGGGGCAGTGTGGCGCCTCCCTCCCTGGGAAGGCTGTGAGGACCTACTGCTCCTCCGTGTGCTGGGGGTGTCCTGCTCCGGCCTGACGGGGCTCCATGTGGGTGTGGCCCCCGAGCCCACGGGCCTTGCTGCCTGGTGCTTGTGAATGGACACACTTCTGAGACCTGCCGGCAGGGACAGGTTGAGGAAGCGCAACCCCCACCCCCATGCGGCACAGACGTGACTCTCTGCCTGTGTTGTCTGTATGCTGCAGTCTAGGGCATGAACCTGGTGACGCTCCCCAGAGGATGGTCAACCCGGAGAATGCATTTGTGTGTCCACTTCTCGTTTGTTTTTTTTCTCGTATATGTGTGTGCTTACGTGTATGTGTTTGTGTGTGTATTTTTAATTTATTTTTTATTTCATGTGCATTGGTGGTTTGCCTGCATGTATGTCTGGGTGAGGGTGTCAGGTCCCCTGGAACTGGAGTCACAGACTCCAGTGAGCTGGAAATTGAACCCGGTCCTCTGGAAGAGCCATCAGTACTCTTAACCGCTGGGCCGTCTTTCCAGCCCCAAATATTTTATATTTGTGTTGTTGACGTGTTTGTTTTAGGTTTGCTTTTATGCGTGTGTGTATGTGGGGTAGGTGGGTGGGAATGGGAATGCGTATGTATTTGGGTGCCTGCAGAGGCCAGAAGAGGGCGTTGTTCCCCAGAGCTGGACTTGGGAGCTGACTAACGTGGTGCTGAGAACTGAACTCAGGTCCTCTGCGAGAGCCAAAAACATTCTTAATCATTTTGAGTGTTTTGTGATGTCTCAAGTAGCCCAGGCCGGCCTCAGATTTGCTGTGTAATTAAGGATGACCTTGTACCTCTTGAGTGGTGGGATGACAGCTGTGTACTACCATGCAAAGCGTTTATTCTGCTTCTCTGAGGTAGGGTCTCGCCATAATGCTTCACCTTGAGCTCCGGGGCTCAAGGGCTCTTCCTGCTTCTGCATATGTGTGCCAGGCACACACACTGTGGGGTTGCTCTCTGCCAGCTGCAGGTTGTGGATGGTCAGCTGTGGCTGTGGGGTCCCCGTGCCTCTTCTCCCAGTCCACTCAGGTACTGGGGCTTCTGCTGGCTCTTGTCTCTGACCCCTTCAGTCCTCGTTGCCTATGGTAGTTTGCCCTCAGGCAAGCGTTTAGGGCTGAAGGCCCTGCTGCCCCAAGCAGGTCCTGGCAGTGTGGCTCATGCTTAGCTGAGCGGCGTGGCCTTTGCAAAGTGCCTCACCACCAGGTCTCCTTGGGGACGGGGAGCACCTGCTTGGGCAGAGCGGCCTGTGCTGGATGGCCGCTGGCCATTAGGGATGGGGGGTGGGCAGTGTGCTCAGCTGTTGGGTGTCGCCACCGCCATGTCCGGATCTGCACCTGTCTGTGTTCTTGGGGCCATGGGAGGTGCTGGAGGCTCTCCAGGGACAACTGGAGGCCGCCTCGTGGCGACTGGCGGGCTCTGCGATGCGATGCGGGCCGCGCATAGCTGGGATGCTGGCGAGGTGAGAAGTAGTGCCCTGGACATTGTCTGCGTTCAGCCCTCAGCTCACAGACGTCCAGAGCACGCTTGACAAGCTGCTCCTGCTGCCGGCCTGAGGGACGGCGCTTCCAGGCTGCCTGTGTGCCCTCACCTGCGCCATGGCCCCTGTGGGTCACTTTGTGAGTTTGTGCGGATGTTAGAGGTCAGCCTCAGGCATGCTCTCTGAGGTGCAGTCCACCTTACTTCAGACTGTGACCTGGAGGAAGGTGACTAGGCTGGTGTGCTCACAGTGTGCACCCCGCACTCAGGTCTTTATGGGTGTGGGGGGATTGAACTCAGGTCCTTGTGCTCGCTTGTCAAGATTTCCTGTCTCCCCAGTCCACTGTTGGCCACTTTCCTTGTCAGGGAAGTGATGCTTCCAGAGAGGGAACCGTGTGGTCCACAGAGCCAGTGCTGGGCCGTCAGCACACTGGACTGGGGGGGGGGGGGGGGCTGGACCGCTCCGGCACCTGCCGAGAGGGCGGAGTCACAGCACAGCGTTCCGGACGCTGCATCTGCTGTGGTTCCCTGCTTAACTTCAGCGCTGGGGTGGAGCCAGGGCCTGGCATGAGCAAGACGGGTGCCCTGTCACCGAGCTCTGCTACCTTGAGGGCTGAGTCGGCTTGGTGTCTCCCCTCCTAAGCGGTGCGGGAGTGCCCGTGACTGAGGCCTGTGTTCGTCAGCTCCAGGAGTTTGTGGTCGCAGCTTGGGTAGTTGGCCAAAGGGCAGACTGTGCATCCTGCCTGGGCCTGGCCTGGGTTGCCCAGAGGAACTAGCGGAAGGCACTTCCTGCCTGCCTGTGCTCCACTGCGCTTAGCTTGCTTCCTGTCTCCTCCAGCGCCACTGCACAGCGCACGGCTTCTCTAAGCTGTCATTTTCTGTTTCTGAGCAGAGGCTCTCTCTGTAGCCCAGGCTGACCTGGAGCTGCCTCTGCTTTACCTCAGACAGCCTGTATGTGTGCAGCGCAATGCCCACTCCCCTTTTCCTGCCTTTCGTGGTTACTTACAAGAAACTCTGAACACGGGGTGGGTGGTGCGGGGCCCTGCCTGGGCCCTCAGGCTGCCTCCTTTCCCTCAAGTGCTTTCTGCTGGGTAGGAGTGGGCACTGGGTTCTTGGTCAAGGTCTTAGACATTTGACCAGTGAGCCTCATACAAGCAGTCAGCTTTTCTTTACCAAAACTTTTATGTGCCAGGCAGCGGTGGCGCACGCCTTTAATCCTAGCACTCGGGAGGCAGAGCCAGGTGGATCTCTGTGAGTTTGAGGCCAGCCTGGTCTACAGAGTGAGTTCCAGGACAGGCTCTAAAACTACCCGGAGAGGGCTGGAGAGATGGCTCAGTGGTTAAGGGCACTGGCTGCTCTTCCAAAGGTTCTGAGTTCAATTCCCAGCAACCACATGGTGGCTCACAACCATCTGTAATGAGATCTGGTGCCCTCTTCTGGTCTGCAGGGACATGTGCAGATAGAACACTGTGTACATGATAAATAAATAAATCTTTAAAAAAAACAAAAAAAAAAAACCTACCCAGAGAAACCCTGTCTTGGGGGGATGGGACAAAAACAACAACAACAACAACAACAACTTTATGTACATGAGCATTCTGCCTGTGTGCTGTGCTCCTAATGCATATAGTACCTGTGGAAACCAAGAGGGCATCAGGTCCCCTGGCACTAGAGTGCTGTAGGGTTGTGACCACTGTGTAGGTGCCAGGAATTGAACTTGGGTCACCGGGAAGAGCTCGTACCTGGTGAGCCATCTCTCCAGCTCTAGTTTTTTTTTGAAACGGTGTTTTATTATGAACGTTGCTCAGGCTGGCCTCAAACTCATGATCCACCTGCTTCAGCTTCCTAGGTGTAGGAATTAGAGGTGTGTGCACCATGCCCAGTCATCAGGATGCTGTGATCTGTATATCACTTGTCTCCTTGCTGTCACCCAGCACCTGACAGGCTGCAGGAGAGGAAAGGTTTGCAGGCATAATTCTTCCCTGTAGGGGAGGCACGGGGAGGCACAATAGACCGTGGTGGCTAGCTTTAGGAATGTAATCTGTTTAGCAAGGAAGAGGGAACGGGGGAGAAGGTTAAGGCCTGCTAGAGCCATGCTCGCCCTGCTCAAGCTGGCTAGAGTCCCTTCACTCATCTCCCCGCCCCAGATAGGGAGTCCACGACAGACCAAGTGCAGATCCACCAAAGTCCAGCATGGTGGACTGATGTGTTTCATGGGCACTTCTAGGAGTGTGGTGAGGGGTCACTCACGGGAGTGTGGTGAGGGGTCGCTCACAGGAGTGTGGTGAGGGGTCGCTCACAGGAACAGAAGTGACTCAGAGACGGCCGCCTCACTAAAGCCCGACCAGCATGGTGACAACTCACAAAAACTGGAGCACACTGCACAGCTGCAGGCGTGTGACAAGTTGCAGAGTGGCCTTTCCAAGTGACTTGGATTCTAAACCTCTTCAGGCAGCCCAGCTGGCTTTGTGTCTTCCAGGCAGGCTGCTGGCCTCAGTGGCATTATTGATCACTCTGTGAGGGAGAGGCCTAGTGCATTTGGTCAGTTTCAGGGACTTCCGGAAGCTTTTTCCCCCCTCCCTCGAGACAGAGTTTCTTTGTGTAGTCCAGGCTGTCCTCAAACTTGCCAAGATCCACCTGGCTCTGCCTCCTGAGTGCTGGGATTAAAGGCGTGCGCCACCACCGCCTGGCCCGGCTACTTACTTATTTTTAAAACACGGTCTCTCTGCATAGTTTTGGCTGTCCTGGAATTCACTTTGTAGGGCAAGCTGGCCTCAACCCAAAAGCTCTCCGCGTGCCTCTGCCTTCTGAGAGTCGGGGTTAAAGCATGGCCGGTTCTTAGTGCTGTAGGCGATGTCATGGCCCAAGTTCTCTCCAGGCAGGTGCCCCACCAAGCCTGCTCTGCCGGGCTGCACTGTGTCTCCTAGACACACTCCACCTACAGAGATGCCAATACATGCTTCCTGCTGTGGGCAGTGAGGAGAGCTGAAGTCCAGAGGGTACTCTCAGACCATGGCTCCCTCGAGGGCTTCAGGTGGATGGGTAGGCAGGGTTCTTGGAGACCTCATCCCACATTCTCCTAAGGTCCATGAGTGCAGAGCTATGACCTGCTGGGACCCTTGGGTGAGTTTCTAGTGTTGACTGGAAGCAGGGAGCCTCCTCCATACTCTGATGTTTCTGTAACTGGGACAAGCCTTAAGTGCTTCTTTTATTTTTATGGGGGACTAGCCCCCACACTTATTTACTCCAGGAACTCTTGAGGATTGAGGGATAAGAGACTTAGAAATAGAGAGGAGAGAAACAGAGAGAAAGCACAGGATAGACTCAGGTGGGCCTGGATCCTTATCCACCGGCCCAGAACTTTATTCCAAAGGTCTATTTATAGCAATGCCAAGGGGTGGAGCAAAAGACCTCCCCCTTCCTAGTTACAGTCACCTGGTGCCCAGGCCCGTGGTCCAGTCAACCTGCCATGCAGTCCTGCAGGGTACAGCCACTAGGAAACCTAGTGGGCTCCAACACATTTTTAATTTAAAGTATCTTTTATGTGTATGTGTGCATGACTGACTGTATGTATGTGCACCATATGCATGCATTAGCCTGTGGACATCAGAAGAGGCCGTCAGATCCCCTGGAGCTGGAGTTACAGAGGGTTGTGAGCTGCCGTGAACCTGAGTCCAGTGCAAGAGGTCCTAACCGCTGAGCCATCTCTCCAGCCCCTGGCCCTAGACTCTTGGTCCTCCCCTGCCTTAGCCTCCTGAGGAGCTGTGATGACAGGCCTGGCTGGCTGATTCTCTGTGGCCTCAGGCAGTCACACTGCCCATGTGCAGCTGAAGGGCCCTGGCTAGGAGTGCTGGGGTCCAGTGGCCCGCAGGCACACCCCCCAGGTGACACTGAGCCCAGGGAGTTGACGGACCCTTGGAGGTTCGGTTCTCGGTGCTGGGGGCCTGAAGTGTGGTTAGTTGTATCCAGGGACATTGGTGAAGCTACTTGGTCCCTGAGAAGGAACCTCCGCTTGCTGCTGTGCAGAACCCAGAGTGGGTGGAGCTCACCCTAAGGTAGGAGCGTGCTCAAGACTCAAGCCTGGAGAGGTGGCTCGGCGCTGCCTGCAGGTAGGCTCTGTTAGCTGGGAATGGGTGGTGCTCCAGGAGGGTGCGCAGCGCGTGTGTGTAATGTCCTGAGGTGGGGCTGGAGCCACTGTGTGGTGCCGGGGGTGTTGGGGAGCACTGTCCACGATAGGAGCAATGGCTGTCATCGCTGGGGAAGCTCTGGGTGTGGGGAATGTGGAGGACTCCACAGAGCACTAGACTCCCCTAGAGAACAGCCTGTGTGGTACCTAGGGAGTGAAATTCTAACTGCAGAGAGGGCAGTGTGGCCCTGGCCCTCTGCAAGGCAGCTGACGGTTACATCTGGAAAGGTGGAATGTCGCCAACCTTGACTGGTACGTGTGTGTGCTGCTGGCCTAGCCTCTGTTGGAGGGTGGCCCCTAAGCCTGAGAGTGAGCTGGGAGTGGCCGTCCTATCCTGGGAGCCCATGGCCTCGTGCTTGGGCCTCCGCCTGGCCTTCCTTTGTGACTGTGTTGTGCACAGCACCCAGAAGACTATGTCCTGGCTGCCTGTGAGTAGGTGGGCCGGCTCTGTAGGGCACAGCTGTCAGCTGATTGAGCTCAGGTGTCCCCTCTGCTCTGATTGGCATCTGTACAGTGAGCATTGGTCTCTGTCATGGTGGTGTCCACTGATGTGCTGGGCATGGCATCTGCCTCAACTCCCACCTTCCTAGTAGGCTTCAAGCCCTGCCCTATAACAGTCCCTGCTGTGACATGTGGGGACATCAGGATGGAAGTCTTGATTCTAAAGCATCAGTGACTGCCTGGAACTCAGTGTGGAAGTGTGGAGCTGGTAGGGTCTGGGGGTTAGCATCTTTGAGGTGGCTTCTCAAGAACCCCAAACCGGGTGCTGTGGTTTCCTAATGCCTGTGCCTCTGTGGTACCCTTGGGTGGCTCACGGTAGTCACTTCTGGTTTCATGTTTGTGGCCCCTGGGGACAGGATGAACTAGGACTGAGCTCCAAGGCCTCTCTTGTAACCACCATGTTGAGGAAGGACAGTGGTGGTGTCCCACTAGCCCCAGCATGCCCCTCGAGGCCCTGCATGTCCATCAGCCTGGGTGGGCACTGTTGAATTGGCCCCGGGGTAAAAGCACAGCACTCAGAGCAGAGTACCTCTTCCAGTACCTGGCCGGGGAGGACACTTAGAGCATAGGATGGATGCCCAGTGGGCTGTGCCCAGGGAGAGGTCTGGAAGAGGTGGGGCCTGGGGCAGTGAAGACAGGCCAGGGAGGAACGCTTGGACCCAGCTGAGCGTGTTGGTGAGGCTGCAAACCAAACTGGAGAGGAGATCATGCTGCAGGCCGGCCTCATGGAGAACGTGCACAGTGTAGCTCTTCCCCACTGTTGTTCCACAGCGTGCCAGCAGCCCGAAGACAGCCCCCACGAGCGGTCCACCCCAGCCACACCCCTCTGTCTCCGCATTGACTCGTTCTGGATGTTTCCTACCATGAAGGCCCACACTATGGCCTTTTGTGACTGGGTCTCTCACTGGGCATGATTGACAAGTGTCAGGGCCTTGCTGCTGTTCACACTGGTGTGATACTTCATGTGGTGGCCATGTTGCTTGTGTATCAATGTGTGGATCCTGGCCTGTGCCTTTTGGTTGCTGGGAGCGTTCTGTGTATGAGGCTGTGACGGGTACTGTGTGTGCACTTGGTGGTGGAGTTTCTGGTGTTGGGGTGCTGTGTTACTGTCCAGGCATGAGCTAAGGGAAGCCTCTGTGACTGGCTAGCGGCCTCATCAGCCTGTTGGACAGCGGCTCCCATGTGGGCCAGTGCCTTCCTTGCCGGCACCGTGGTGGCTGTCCTTGAGCACAGCCGGGGGACATCCAGGTTCATGAGGTGGACCGTCCTTGGGAGAAGCCCCTGTGGCCCTGTCATAGCCCAGCTCCAGGCACACTAGGGGCTGTGCCTGTGCCACTTAACATGTTGGCTTTCATGAAGCAATCCCAGTGTCCTCGTGGTCCTGGGGTGGAACCAGGTGTCACAGGCGAGCAGGAGGCGTGACCCCACCTTCCCCATGTCCAGTATGTTCCCAGATGGGCAGCTTCACAGTAGGCATGGTCAGCTGAGCAGTGTCCTCTGTTACAGGGAGATCCAGCTGCTGCGGCGGCTGCGGCACCGGAATGTGATTCAGCTGGTGGACGTGCTGTACAATGAGGAGAAGCAGAAGATATATCCTGTGGGGTGGAGCGGGGTGTGGTGGGCCCTGTGTGTGGTAGGGAGTGGAAGCCCTCTATAGCCAGCGCCTCTGACTGCAGCTCAGTTCTGCATGTTGTCCTGTGGTGCCTGGCGACTTAGCAGACAGGATGAGCAGGGCATGGAGCTCTCACCTTGTGCCAGCCTGGTCTGGCCTCTGGCTGGAGCTGGGCACCGCCTCGGGTACCTGGAGCTCACATGCACTGGCAGTGCCTTCGTTTGGTGGTCTCCCTGCTGCCCTTCCCGGGGCAGAGTCTGCACAGCCTGCTCTGCATCTGGGCGGTCCTGGGAGCACAGAGAGAGCCAAATGCCTGTAGTTGGCCGCACCCCGACTCCGGGCACCCCCTTCCCCCTGCTGTGGCGAGTAGACTAGCCCATTCTGGTCCTGCTGTGTCCTATGCTGACTCCACGTGGTCCAAGGCGGTGCAGATGTCTTCACTGCCTCAGTGGCCTCGGGTCTCAGGGCGTTGCAGACTGCTGCTGCTGCTAGGGCTCCTGGGGCCTGGCACGTGCTGCTTTCCTTAGCGCCCTACGTATATGGTGATGGAGTACTGCGTGTGTGGCATGCAGGAGATGCTGGACAGTGTGCCGGAGAAGCGCTTCCCCGTGTGCCAGGCCCATGGGTGAGTGCCCTGCTAGGTGCAGGAGGGGCAGCCAGCACTTCCTGCGGCTCGTGATAGCCATTGTCAGGGAAACCCAGATGTTTCTGTGCCCCCAGTTTTCAGGCCAGCCAGTGTGCTGGGGTCTCCCTCCTGTTAGGCCCTGTGGGCCCAATGCCCTGCAGAACCTGACTCTGCGGTCCCCCAGTCTCAGCAGAGTCACGGCCCTGGTTGGCACAGAACCAAGGGAAGGGGAAGAGGGGAAGCCAAAGGGGAGGCTTGGCACCCTGCGCCTAGGAACCTGTGACAGTAGTTGCCCCATGTAATTCCCAATGGGCTCAGGCCTTCTGACTATCAGATCTGTTTACCTGAATCCCAAACGCCTGTCCCCTTGTGGGCCAGGCCTCGTGACTTTCCCAAATGGCGTAGCAGGCTTGTGTAGGCACCATGGTATGGGCTGAGACCCTGTGGGGCTGAGCCGGTCCCACCCATCCAGGTACTTCCGCCAGCTGATTGACGGCCTGGAGTACCTGCACAGCCAGGGCATTGTGCACAAGGACATCAAGCCGGGCAACCTGCTGCTCACCACCAACGGCACGCTCAAGATCTCCGACCTGGGTGTTGCCGAGGTAGGCACCGTGTGCAGGGCTCCCGGGCTACTTCTCCTGAGCACCCCTGACTCTCACTGCCCTGCAGGCCCTGCACCCCTTCGCTGTGGACGACACCTGCCGGACAAGCCAGGGCTCCCCGGCCTTCCAGCCGCCCGAGATCGCCAACGGACTCGACACCTTCTCAGGTTTCAAAGTGGACATCTGGTCAGCTGGGGTCACACTGTAAGTGTCCTGTGCCCTGCAGCAGATGGGGAACTGTAGGTTTTCTCTAGTGTCCTTGGGCTTCTTTATCCACAGCGCGTGGCCAGCAGGTTGGACATTCCAGGTCTCTGGGTGTAGTTTCCCTCCACACACCACCCCACAGGCTTTGCTCCATGTAGGGTGCTGTGGCTGCACGTCTACCAGTTAACACTTATCCTCTCTGGGAGTTGGGCACCTGGCCTCTAGTCTCAGGTGTGGCATGCACTGACACTGTCCTCTTATGTGAAGCTACAACATCACCACGGGCCTGTACCCATTCGAGGGAGACAATATCTACAAGCTGTTTGAGAACATCGGGAGAGGGGACTTCACCATCCCCTGTGACTGCGGCCCACCGCTTTCTGACCTGCTCCGAGGTGGGTGTCTTCCTGGTGATAGGAGGGTCACCTGCATGCCAGGACAGTCGGGGGCAAAGCCCCTGGTCTGGGGGGTGCAGAGTCAGCTGGACTCTCTTGCAGCCCCTAGGTGGCCAGAGATGGCAGTGGGCTGATGGAACAGCCCCTGCCCGCTGGCACGGGGGGGTCTCTGCGACTCCGTTTCCCTGGTGTCTGCAGGGAATGCAGGGGTGTCTTGTGCCTCCTGGGCTCTGCAGCAGGTGGCACTGGCGTCAGCTTTGATGGCCCCGTCCAGGGCAGTCTCAGTGCTGCACCCAGGCTGCCTGCTGCTGTCTCACGGGCCTAGAAAGGATGGATGGTGGGCGGGGCTGCGGCACGGAGAAGGTGGGACCCGGCGGCGCACTGACCCTTCCGTTACACAGGGATGCTGGAGTACGAGCCAGCCAAGAGGTTCTCCATCCGACAGATCAGGCAGCACAGGTGAGCGCCTCACTGCCCACCTGCTGGGTGCTGGGTGGTCACAGGAGTGAGGAGGCCTGTGCACGTCCGCTGCTGGCCTGAGGAGGTGCAGTGTGAGCTTGGGGTATGAGGGAGGGTTGCTGGCTCTGCCTCCCTCCTGGTGCCCAGCGCAGGCAGGGGTGAGAGCCCTCCAGCACCCTTGTCGCAGACCCCCTCCCTCCCTCTACCGTCCTGGGGAGGGTGCAGGCGGCTGTGTGGCAGATCCTCCGAGGTGGAGGATGTGGCTGGAGTAGATGGGAAGAGCGCGGCAGGCCTTGCCAGACTCCAGGGAGGTGTCTCTCTGGGCCCCAGCTGCCCTTTGACCCAGTAGAGCCTGGCCGTCTGGGCATGGGTACAGCCAGGGAAGCAGGAGGCATGGAGGCCGCGGAGCCTCTGTCCTGTTGTTCACTCGCTCAGGGGCAGGCTCTGGGTCCAGGCGGCTGGGGGGCTCTGCCCCGTCTGTGGTCCCCAGGCCCGTTGTCACCTCCATGCGGGGCTGAGAGTGGCCTGCAGGGCGTTCCCCAGGGAGGGCCCTGACTGTCCACCCCGGTCCAAGGAGCTGTGGCTGCTAATGTAAAGTGCGCATGGCAGGACCCCTGGACCCCGTTGCTGAGACCTGAGACCCTGCCCTCCACGAGGGCCGCCGTGGTGTGTCACCGAGCACCTGGCACCTGACGGCTCTACTGCACTTGGGCTTTTGCAGCTGGTTCCGGAAGAAACACCCCCTGGCTGAGGCGCTAGTGCCCATCCCCCCGAGCCCAGACACTAAGGACCGTTGGCGCAGTATGACAGTGGTGCCCTACCTGGAGGACTTGCATGGCCATGCCGATGAGGACGAGGACGAGGACTTGTTTGACATTGAGGATGGCATCATCTACACCCAGGACTTCACGGTGCCTGGTGAGCTGGCTTGGCCTTTGTGCTCTCTGGGGCTGGTCCTTCCCCAGGCTCCAGTCTGACCTGAGCCACCAAACGCCAGAGCCATCCTGGTGAGCTGGCATTCCATTCTGGGCTAGCTGAAGGGCTCCCTGGGCCCCGGCTACAGCCTCTTACGGCCTCGCTGGCTGTGTGTAGCAGGAGGAGGGGACCCTGGAGGGCAGTGGGCAGGTGCCCTGAGACAGCTACGTGAGGGAGGGTCCAGTGGCCCTCAGTCCTGGCCATGCCTGACCTTGTACCGCCTTCTTCCCCAGGTGTCGAAGAGGCGGCCGAGGCAGGGCTTAGCGAGGATGCATGCGCCACATGCATGTGGAAGAGCCAGGGCGCAGGCCTTCCTGGAGAGGAGCCCGAGGAGGGGCTCGAGGCCTTAGTGTAGCTCCCCGGCTGCCGCCCCGCCCATGTCCTCCATAAAGCCTTGTCCACTGTGTCTGCAGGTGGATGCTTGCCGCGACTGCCCTTCCCTGTCACCGCCCTGGCAGGCCCCCACCAGGGATCACAGAGCACACCCAGATGCAAGGCCTGAGCCAGGCCCTCAGCACCAAGGGCCGCTGGCTAGGGCTCTCAGGACCCACGGCCTTGTGCCCCTCAGGCCGGCCCTACTGAGAGGCAGCTCCTGGCCCTTCAGACAGTTGTGTGTATGGGAGGGCGAGGCCTTGGCCCCTGTGTTGTCCCTGGAGCGTTTGAGGGTTCTGGAAGCAGTGCCATTGGGGCCCTGGTGTCCAGGATGGGCCCTGGCCACAGTGCTCCTAAGAGTGTCTTCTGCTCAGACAGCGAGGGCCCTGTCACTGCAGCCTTTGCCGGGAATGTTGCCACAGGCTGGGCCCTCAGGCAGGGCTGTCACCTGGCAGGGCTCCGTGTGGGCTCCTCCCTGGGGCGGGGGGGGGGTGCACTTAGGACACTGACTTCATCTTGGGGACCCCTGGGGCTGCTGTAATTTGAAGGAAGGCGAGGACGGAGGGAGGGGTCTGGGGACACTGCCTTGTGTCTGGGTGGCCATGGGGCCCATGTCCCCTGCGTCGGTGCTGTACAGATAGTGCACATGGCAGGACTCTGGACAGCCTCTGCTCCTGGCATGAGGGCTGTGCTCTGAACAACGGGACAAGGGGGCTCGTACCTACCCAGTGCCTGGTGGGGAGGGACTGCCTGCTGCAGGGTCCACCCCACCTCGTGCCTCCGTCCAGCCCAGTGTGAGGGCCAGGGTGGGTGCTGCCAGTTTGGGCCGAATCAGAGGTTTGGGGAGAGGGACTCTGGATCCAGGAGCACAGGTGGGGGCCTCTGTGGGGTTCCCATCGCTGTACCGCAAGCACCTGGTGGCTGTGTAGTTACATGCTAGAGGCTGCCCACTTCTGAGGAGCTTCGGGAGAGGCGACCTATCGCCACCGTGAAGGAAGGCCAGCAGAGCAAGCTAGGCCCATAGCCCCCAGCTGGACGTTCTCCCCATGCGCAGCGCAGCTAGTAGCCCCCAGCTGAGTGCTTCACCTCCATGGGCCTGTTGTGGGTCTAGAGCCGGGCTCACTTGGAGAGCTCTGTGAGGTGGTGCTTGGGCTACCCAGGCTAGACAGGCAGGTGAGCATGGGCGTGCTGCAGGGGGGCCAGGGCACACCACTGGAAAGGCTGGGCCTGGCCGGACAGGCCTTTGGAGCCACTGAGGGACAGCGCTGGAGGCCAGAAAGCACAGCCCGACCAGCCTCTGGCGCAGTTGGGGCTGGCTGGGCCCTGGGGCTTTGGGTTGCCTGTCCCTTGGCTCAAGCCATGCTGCCCTCTTCCCGCAGGACAGGTCCTAGAAGAGGAAGGAGGTCAGAATGGACAGAGCCGCAGCCTGCCCAAAGCTGTGTGTGTGAACGGCACAGAGCCCCAGCTCAGCAGCAAGGTGAAGCCAGAAGGCCGGCCCGGCACCGCCAACCCTGCCCGCAAGGCGTGCTCCAGCAACAAGATCCGCCGGCTCTCGGCCTGCAAGCAGCAGTGACTGCAGCCTGCAGGTGGGCGCAGGGCCAGGACCGAGAGTCCCCGCTTGGTGCTCAGTGGGTGTCTGCTGTGCTCCTGCCTCCGCTCCTTGGGGCGGAGTTCCTCTGGTTCCACGGGGCAAGGTCAGGTGACTGAGGCCACAGCCCTTAGGAGGGTCTGACCCCTCCGGGGTGGCGTGTACCTCCCTGCCGGGGCCGGATGCTGAGTGACCCCTTCTACCTGCAGTGTGTCCCCAGGTTCCCTGGGCAGGTGCCCCGGCAAGGCTGCGGTTTTCGGGCCCACCCATCTGGACACTCGGAGGTTGGAGCCGAGGGTAGACCCGCCGCCCCAGAAGCACTTTATGTCGAGACCACTGGCCGGCCTCGCCCGCATGCCGCCCCGCGAGCCTCGCTGTCTTTGGGTTGGTCCCTTTTTTTAATAAAACAGGTGGATTTGAGCAATGGCTGTCAGGGTGTTTGGAGCAGACGGGGTGCAGGGTGGCCTGCAGAGAAAACCCAGAGCAAGCGAATATGCAGAGACATTTATGATCAACCAGACAACACGACGACCCGTGGAGGGCGCAGGGCAGGGAGTGGGCGGGCACTCACGGCGAGGCCGCCCTCTATTTTGGCAATAAATAAAGCTTGGGAAACTTGAAGCTGCCGCCTGGGCTGTTCTGTCCGTGTGTCCACAGCCCAAGGCTCTTGAGGAGGAGAGGGACAAGTAGGGCCTGTGCACATGCTGAGAGCGGGAGCAGCGGTTATTGCTCGGAGACGGGGTATGGGTGCCGCGAGAGCACACACCAGAGTGAGGTAAACGGAGTCAGGGGTCGGGGCGGCCAGCTCCTGATCCTCGGTGCCCCATGGTCCCTTCGCCTCCAGGAGGTTCACGCATGCGTATGGCCGGCAATGGCACCGCCAGCACGTGCCAACCAATGGAGGGAGGCTGCGCATGCGCTTCAGAGCAACCCGCCCCACCGGCCTCCAAGGCCGGGTGCTACGGTCGGCCGGACAGGGACCCGAGAGTCGGAACTCTTGGTCCTCCTTGCAGCTGAGCCAGGGCCCCGGGGCCCCGCTCCCGCGGAGGCCGCTGCGCCCGCTGAGTGCGCAGTCGGGGTCGGGCCGCGCGCGTGCGCACGGCAGCCCCAGGTCTCTCCCGCTGTCGCCGCCATCCCCGCAGCGGCCCCGCGGGCCTGGAGAGGCTGCCGAGAGGCGGGTCGAGTGCACGGAGCTTAGGCCGGGCTGTGGTCGGGGGACGTGGGGGCAGCAGCAGCAGCGACGATCAGCACCGGGGAAGAGGCAAGTGGCTCGGCGAGGTGCGGAGCGAAGAGTCTGTCGTCGAGGCTGGCCGCCAGCTTGTCCAGCAGCGCCCCGGCGGGCTCGGCGCACAGCCCGGGGCCCAGGCAGCCGCCGCTCCCGCCGCCAGGCTCCTCCTCGATGACCGGGATGGACGGGTCGTCGCCCGTGCTCGGCAGGGCGCGGCCTTCGGGAGGACAGTCGACGCTGTCGCCACGGCGCAAGGGCGCACGCGCGGGACGGGCCGCGCCGGGGGGCGTGGCCGCGCGTGCGCCGCCGGGGTCGCTGTGCTGGCGGCCTCGCTGCTGCCACTGCTTGCGCGCATGGGCGTGAGGGTGCGCACGTGCGCGGTGGCGTGGCGCGTCGTCGAAGTGCGGGTCGTGGCGCAGGAACTCGTGGAAGAGCGCGTCCGTCTTCTCGTCGATGCTGTAGTCGCGGCGCGGCCTGCGCGGCCAGGCTCGTGGGCTGCGCGGAGGGCTGCGGGCTTGGGCCGGAAGTTCGGGGGCCTCGTCGCCCGCGCCGCGCCCCTCGATGCTCGCATACCCACTGTCCATCTGCAGCAGGCGGCGGGCTTCGCCGTCCTTAGGCCTCAGGGCGGGCGGAGACTCGGGCGGGGGCGGGAAGGCGGGTGCCGCGCCGCCACCCCCGGAGCCCGAGCCCGAGCTGTCGCCGCTGCGCACCGAGTCGCGGTCGTTGCCGCTGCTGCTGTGGTCCGATGCAGTGGCCGCGTGGAGCTCGAGTGAAGCGCGAAGGCTCCACAGGTCACGGTAGCTGCACTGTGCATGCTCGGCGTCCTGCTCTTGCGGCGGGTCCTGCTGCTGCGCATGCTCGGGCCCCAAACTGATGCTGTGCTCCGGAGGAGTCTCGGGGCTTGCTCCTCCCGCCGCCTCGGCCGCCTCTAGCCTGCAAGGCCAGGCCCACGTGGTCAGAGCCTGCAGGCCTTGCCCTGCCCTGCCGGCCAAACGCTCGTGCATTAGGGACTGTGGACACGGAGGGAACCCCATGGAGCCCGGGCCATTCCTAGATACATTCTCTCGATGTACACGGAGACTCAAGGGAATGGACCCGAACTAAATTCCAAATCGGCCCCTCGTCCTATGTGGTTACTCCCCCCACTGGCTGACTGGGCCACGTGTGGACCATGGAAACCGAGGGTCACCCCAAGTTTGCGGAGCCTCAGCCTGTATCCTACGGGTTTTCAGCATTTGGGAGTTGTGCTTTGGGGTGGGGGAAGGAGGATGCGTCTGACAGAAGCAGTCACCAAGGCTTCTGTGAGGGGTCAGGCCATACAGGAGTGCAGGTAGGCGGGAGGGTCGCTGGGACAACTGAGGAGCCTTTCAGGCCTCGGAGCCTGCCACAAATTGGCAGAGCCAGGCTGGGCCCAGGCCCGCTGCCTTGCTCCGGTGGGCGTGCCATCCTGGAGACCTTGGAGCCATCAACTGCCCACCTGCCCTTACCCAGCCTCTCCCCGTTCCCCTCCTCCTCCGGTCTGCGGTGGAGAGGTGGCCCCCATGAAGTGGCCAAGGTCACCCGAGTCCGTGTCCACAGGGCCAGGAGGGCAGTCCCCGGGCCACCTAGGGGGGACGGGGCAGGGCAGGGGCCCACAGGCTCACCCTTAGCACCTCTATCTACTGAAAAATACCTGCCGAGAGTGGGGGGCGGGCTGGTGGGGCTGGCCAGAAAGGGGCGGGGGGGTGGGAAGGCCACCGAGTCGCCTGCGCTGGCAATGTACTGAATGAAGTCGGCATGAGGGGCCTCCCCCTCCTCCATGCTCTCACTGGCTGCTCGCTGTCGCTGGAAATGGTGCCGCTTGGGGGAACCTGTGGGGGCAGGGAGTCGATCAGCTGAAGAAACTGAGGCAGAGGGAGGGCATGTGTGCCAAGATCAGAGATATGGCATGAGCTGGAAGGCCTCGGGAAAAGCAGTCCAGACGGAACAGCCGTGGCTGGACAGGCATGGCCGTGAGAAGGCCCCAGTGGGCAGCACAGCTCGGCTCTTGCTGCAGCAGGGGAGCTGGGGCTGTTCGGGGCCTGCATGCGAGGATTGGGGGGAACTGCCCCACCCCTGCCCCAGCTCCTGGCCAGCAGCCAGGATCTTCCCCAAACAGGACTGCCAGTAGGCAGGCCTCCAGGTGGGGTGGAAGCCACCCGGAAAACAGGTTCTGGTCCACCACAGCAGCCTGTGGTTAATCAGCACTAGGAATCACGACTCCATCTCAGAACCTCCGCCCACAGTGGTACCCTGGGAAGGGAGGGGGTGAGCCCTCTGCCATCCAGACCCTCCCACACCCCTCCCCACAGGGAAGCAGTGCTATCACTCAGGAAGGCCAGGGTGTCCTCCCTGCAGTGAGCAGCCCTGTGCCCTGGGCCAGCAGGCTGCGCCCTTTCTTTGTGAATAGCTTTACCCGCACAGGCCAGGCTCATTTGCCTACGAAAGTCACTTCCTACAGCAGAGGCTGAGATGGGACAGTGTGGCCACAAAAGCCCAAACTGTTACTGTCCAGGGCCTTATCAAAAGTGCCCGGGGATTAGCTGGGTGTGGCGTGTGCCTGTAATCCCCTAAACTCGGGAGGGTTGCTGCAGTTCAAGGTCTGCCTAGACCACACAGTAAGAGAATGCCTCACAACAAACAGGCATCCCCAGATCCCAGAACTAGTCCAATGCTGCCTTTTTTTTTTTTTTTTTTTTTTTGGAGACAGGCTCTCACGTAGCCAAGGCTACCTTCAAACACACTACATGGCTGAGGCTGGCTTTGAATTCCTGTCCTCCTGCCTCTGCTCTCTTGAGTTCATGCAATACCGCACTAGGTTTATGTGGCACTGGAGATGGAGGCCAGGGCCTCACGCACAGTAGGAAGGTGCTCTACCCTGTGGCTGGTTCTGGTAAGCCAAAGCCTATACAGGTCGAAGGACTGAGTCGAGGTCCAGGGACGCTGGGACCCCCGATATTGCTGACAGCTGAAGCTGTGCACCCTGCTGGTGCACACAAGCCTTGGGCACGCAGGGTGAACCCTGCCTAGGAGACACAGGCCACCAGGAACTGGCAGCCTTCCTAGAGGCATGCAGGCCCTGCGAGTTCCTGGCCATTTGCAAGGCCTCCATCAAGCTGCCCCTGGCACTCATGGTCACTCTGCGGCGCCTCACCTCTCGTGTCCAGACTGGACGCTCTCTGGCTTGGCTCCAGCTTCCATTTCTTGACCTTGAAGTAGGGGCTGGCCCCATCCAGGCTGGCATGGCGACGTAGCCGTGTGAAGAACTGCAGTACAGTGCCGGGTCCCGAGGAGCCTGTGCCCATCTCCCCAGGTGCTGCCTCAGGCCCAGGCCCAGCAGCCTTGGCACCCCGGGCCCCTGCATCTAACTGGGGAATGTGGGGGAGGCAGGGATGGTTGTCAGGCAGAGTCCCCTCTCAGGCCCCGACCCAACACCTGGGTGCCCACGAAGCAAGCCTGTGGTCACCCTTCTAACACCCTCAGGCCGGCTCCGCCCTCCTGGACCCTGTCCGTCTGTCCTGGAGGAAGGACCCTGTCTAGCAGCTCCCTTCCCTGGGCTGGGGTGGAGCTGAGCACCCTCCCCACCAGCCCGCCTCTTACAGGGAATCCTGGTTCTGAGAGAGAAGGCACCTCGATCTCGGAATGCTGGGGGAACAGAGGGAACCCTCACCGAGGTGCCCTCCCCAGAGTCGCTGGAGGCGGAGGGGCTGATCTCCGAGAAGTCCACAGAATTGTAGGGATCACCTGGCAGGGCGGAGCTGGGACCCACTGAGCGGCCAGTGAGGGCCTTCCCAGGGGGCTGTGAGACAGAGAGGTCGGGGGAGGACAAGCAGGTGAGGGGGGTCCCACCTCCCCACCACAGCCAGTCAGGACCCCACTCGGTACCCACCACCACTGTGCCGAGGACCAGGGCTGGCTGCAACGTTGACCCTTACCTGGAAAATAGCCAAGCTGTCTTTGGGGGTGGCGGCTGGGTGGGGTGTGGCCACTGAGCTGGCCTCACCCGGATCACACTCATGGATAGTAGCGATCTTGAGAGGCGGCAGGTGGAGGTGCGTGAGACGCGCATTCTTGAGGTGATGGAAGTCCCCTTCTGTCAGGGTGTACCTATGTTGAGGGACCCCTGACAATCAGCTCTCGGCAGTCCCCGGCACATCTATTTTACCAGCTACTCCCTGTTCAAGGATGACTTTGAACTTCTGATCCTGTGTCTCCATTGATCTATCAAGTGCTGGGACCACAGCCTCTGTTTACCTCTTGAGACAGGGTCTATGTAGACCAGGCTGGCCTTGAACTCACAGAGCATCTGCCTGCCTCTGCCTCCCGCCACACTCAACATCCCCGTTTGTTTTTTGAGGTCTCTCTCTCTCTCTCTGTCTGTCTCTGTCTCTGTCTGTCTGTCTCTCTCTCTAGCCTGGGTTGGCCTTGAACTTGGCAGCAGTCTCCTGCCTCTGCTGGCCACCTGCCGGCATTGCAGGCACCCACCACCACACTTGGCATTTCCTTTTTCAAGGCAGGTCTTGAAATTGCACCCAGGGTGGGCCAGTCAGGCCTCAGATTCGTAGAGTGGGGGCTGGAGTGATGCACGGCTCAGGCGTTCACGCGCTTAACTACTCTTGAAAGGGACCTGAGTTGGGTTTCCAGGGCCGGTACTGGGCCACTCAGAACCACCCGTAATTCTAGCTCCGGGGAGACCTGACGCCTCCTCCTGGCCTCTGCGGGCACTTGCCCCCACATATACACACACATTTAAAGATAACTCTGGTAACCCTCTGGCCTGCGTCCGCAGTCGCTGGTAATCAACCCCTGACCGGAGCTTGTCCTTCAGTGTGGATACTTACTCTCTATGTCCACCCTGCCAGCCCATACCAAGGGACCTGAGCCGGGTCCCCAGCTTTAGCACCAAGCTGTGACCTGGCTTCCCTCACCGGCGGCCCTTGTCCTGAGCCTTTCGGCTCTGTTCAAACAGGGCGGCCTCGTTGAAGGACACGCGGCGGCCGGTGGAGCTGGTGGCTAGGAAGCGCTCTGTCTCCGTGTCCTGGCTCTCGGGGTCTTCCGCCCTGCAGTCGGGGTCTGTGAGGAGAGTCAAGAGAGGGTGGGCCCCGGGTGGGCCGCGCGTGTCTCGCTGGCAGGCAGGTCGCTGGGCAGGGGTGGGCCGGGAGGGGGGCGCGGGCCGAGTGAGGGCAGGACAGGGCGGGCGGGGCGGGGCGGCGGGCACTCGCTCATCCGCTCACACACTCACTCGCTCTCAGCACGCGCCTGTGCGCACCTACGCCTGGGCGTTAAGGAAACAGAGATGAGTCGGACTCGAACTGCGCCCAGTCTGGTGGGGGAGACAGACAGACAGACCGTCAGGCGGCCCAGGGGGGCGGGCAGGGGGCCGAGGGGCGGGGCGCGGCGGGGGGGCAGTCAGGCGCAGCGGGGGGCTGCGGGCCACGCGGGCCCCTCACCTTGTATGGGGTGGGTGCCGTTGTCCAGGTAGGTCGTGGTGGTCTTCTCTGCTTCTTCCATGGCCCTGAGGAGGAAAGGCAGGCAGGAGTGAGCAGGGATGGGGGTGGCCGCCCGGGGGTGGCCGGCCGGGAGGGAGGGAGGAGGGTCCCCGGGCACGCACCTGTTGAAGCGCTGGTGCACCTCCCAGCAGCGTTTGCAGAGCAGGAGAACGCCGGACAGCACCACCAGCGTGCCCCCGATGAACAGCGACATCACCACCACCAGCAGCACGTAGTTGTCCAGGATGGGGTCGGGCTCGGCCTGGGGGGAGAGGTCGGGCGCGCGGGGCGGGCTGCGTCAGGGCTCCATCCCGCCCCATCCCCACCCCTGGCCTCCAGGAATCACCCACCCACCGTGGGGCGGCTGGTGGTATTGTCCCACGAGGTCATCAGGGCAGCCGTGGAGGTGGTGGTGGCCTCGGTGGCCATGGTGGCCGTGGGCTGCATTTTGAGGCTACAGGTAGGGCACAGAGCCAGCTCAGACCCAGCTCTGCCCGCCCCTCCCCACTGGAGCCCCTGCAAGTCAGCCCCCGTCAGCCCCGTGCAGCGGCGGCGGCGGCTGCCGTCACTGGGGTGACTCATGGACAGGTGGGGCCGAGTCCTGCAGTGTGAGCCACCCCCACCCCCCACCTCCCCAGGGCGCCTGGAGCCAGGGCTTTTTTCCCAGGACCTCTCTTTCGCCATCTTTATCACAGAAGGTGGCATCGCGCGTGCGCAGGAGCGTGCGTGTGTGTGTGTGTGTGTGTGTGTGTGTGTGTGTGTGTGTGTGTGTGCGTGCGCGTCTATGTGTACAAGTGGCTCTCCCACATCCCCGCCACCTCCCTGGCTGGCCGGTGCGGCCGGCCCAGCAAGGTGGCGCAGCCATGCCCAGAGAAGGGCCAGCACGCTTGGGAGAGGGGGCGCGCAGCCCTGGAGCGCACCCAGTCCAGATCCTCCGCGGCTCGGGTCTCACGGGGGGGATCGGAGGCAGCGCACCTGAGGCGGGAGGGCTTGCACCCCTGAGCCCCCCTCACACACACACCCGAGTCACGACTCCAGGGGAGGAGGTCCCCGCGCCCCGCACTGGTGGGTGTGGAAAGGACAAAAGACGCGCGTCTGTTCCTGGCCTGAAAAATCTGGTTCCCATGACGACGGTGCGCAGGGCCGCGCCGGGGGGCGGGTTGCCAGGCAGAGGGAGGCGGGCGGGGGCGCGGGGGAGGCCGCCCGCGGGGGCGCCCCGAGCCGCGGCCAAGATGGCTGCCCCGCCCGCAGCGTGGGGAAACTGAGGCTCGGGCACGTCCCGGGGTGGGGGTGGGGGGCAACGCTCAGGAAGGGGCTGCTGGAATTGCACCTGACTCGCTCAGGGGATGAAGAGGCCCCTGGGGTGTCGGGGGCCGCTCGGGCCAGCCATCCCCGGTTCCCACACCGAGCGCGCCAACGCCCGCCCCCACCGCCAGAGCCCGCCGGCTGCAGCGTCGCCAGCGCTTCGGGCCGCACGGCGGGGGCGGTTGGGGGGGACTGAGCCCCCGAGAAAAACGAATGCGCCCCCAGGAAGGGCACGTGTCCTCGCGCTCCGGGGCAGGGGACCGGCCGCAGGCATCAATTTGGGCGGGTGGCAAGGGGCGCCTATGTAGGTCGGGGAATGAATTCAGGCTGGAGGGGGTGGGGCAGGGTGAGGATGGTGATGGCAGTGACGGGAAAGATGGCTGGGGACTCGAGCGAGGAAGGTGGGGTCATGAGGGCCGGCGAGGACGCCGGCCTAGACGAGGGGCCCCCGCAGGACGCCCCCACCCCAGGACAGGGTGCGAGAAAGCGCAGGGAACCCGATACCAGGCTCCTGCGCACCCAGGAGGCCAAGGCGACACTGCGCTCGCCTCGTCACTAGGGGAAACTGAGGCCGGGGGCCGGCATGGGCGGGCTCCCTCTGCGGGCCGCGGACAGTGGGCGGGGTGCAAGGCGGCTCGGGCCGTTCCCACGCTCCATCCGCTACCTCCCCGGAGCCACGCGCCGCCGCCGCGCGCAGGACCGGTGGGCCAGGGCGGGCCCGGGGGCTGGTCGCCATCCCCTGGCCGCGCGCGTTCGCCCGCCCGGCCCCGCCCGGCCCCGCGCGCCAGGGCCCGCCGCGCCTACCTCAGCGCCGGGGCGTGCGGCCCATGGGCGGCAGGAGGGCGGGCGGCGGATGCACGGCGCTCCCGGTTGGCTCTGGAGCTCGGTGGCCGCGGAGCCGGCGGAGAATTTATGAATGGAGAGCGCGGCGCGCGGAGGAGGTGTGCGATAAAGGAGGGGCCTCGCACGTGACCGCGTTGGCGGTGCGCCCGCTCCGGCCCCTGGCTCGGTGCTCCCGGTAGCCGCCCGGTCCCGCAGCCTGGCCGCCCCCGCCGCTCTCGCCGCCGCGTCTGGCTCGCTGCGCGCTGGCCACCGCCTCCCCTTCCCTTCCGGCGGGGGCGGGGGGCGGAGCCTGAGCTCCCGGCGCCCCCTCCCGCGGTCGCGCGGCCCCGCCCCCCGCACCGCTGCACGACTCGGCTTACCTGCAGTGTCCCCGAGCCCGGTGCAGGGGCGCACTACGCCCCTCGCCTATCAGGGCATCGCCTAGCACTGAGTCTTGGGACCCCAGGCTATGCAGTTTCTCACCTGTCACTCGGGTGCTCAGTTCCAGTCTGTGGATCCCCGTGGTCCACAAGCCATGAGGTCTAGGTCCGTTTTTCTGTCACACATCTGTTTCCCTATGCTGCTCTTCTGCAGGTTCATTGAAGGGTTCACGCTACACCCCAGATATCCAGTGATGCCCCACACCTACTCAGAACTTGCACCCCAAACTGTTTGTGATTGTCCACACCGGCGTTTGGGAGATGAAATCAAGTGGATCGGGTTCAAGGCCAACCTCGGCTACACAGACTTGTAGAACAGCTTGAGATGCAGGAGAACCCTTCTTAACCAATAGAAGTGTGGTGCGATGGCGCGGCAGCCAGGGTGCCCGCAGCCAAGCCAAGGACCCGTGTTCCACCCCTGGGTCCCACATGGTAAGAATGCCTACTCCGACAAGTTGTCCTTTGATGTCCAAAAGACTTGCTTTCCGCTTGCCCACTAACGAAATGGACGTAATAAAGATTTCGCCTTGCGTCCATAGAGGTCTGTTGTGGAATGACCCATCCCAGACAGCCCTTTTCCCTGCAATCAATGATCTTTACTTTCTGCTGGTGCTGGGTTCCGACACGGGGTCTGTGCCGTTCCAAGAGTCCACGCTCCCAGGCCCTACCTGCTGCTCCTTGTGAAGCCTCACAGTCAAGCAAAGTCTGTCTTGGAGTTGGGCCCCTCACACTGATCTCTGGAACAGCAGCTCCCTTGTGTTCAGGGAAGGGGATTGACACAGAGATTCACGCAGTACCCCAGGCTTGCCTGCAAGTCACGATGTAGACAGACCAGGCTGGCCTCAAGCTCGGGTGTGTCACCACTCCACAATTTTTGTAATACTAAATCCCGTGTGTGTGTGTGTGTGTGTGTGTGTGTGTGTGTGTACACATACGCACGCGCTCACACACCAGGAAAGGATATCAGATCTGAAGCTGTCCTACATGTGCACTGGGAACGGAACTCAAGTCCTCTGGAAAAACAGTCCTCGTTATTTAACTGCCTAGCCTCTCTCCAGCACCCTGGGTTTATTTTTCAAAAAGACTCGTCTGGTGAAACACAGTGGTCACGTCCGGTGGACAGGGCATGCATGTCCTAGGTTTGCGCCCTTGCTTCCTAGAGCATTGGGTAGATACGGGGTCCTGGGATGGGGATGTGTGGGTAAGAGCTGGAACATGCGTGCAGGAAGCATCTGGGGAAAGGAGCGGAGTTTCTAGCTGCCCACTGCCCAGGGAAAGTGTCCAGGTTACAGGGATTGGGAACCCGATGTCTCTCGTGGCGCTTGATCGAGGCTATGGCTGCTGGCTATTGCGCAGATCCGAGGCCTAGATTTTGGAGAATCACAAAAGCAATCACACTCGCATCCGCTAGACCCCGGTCCAAGAGTGACCACGACCCTCTAGCTGCCTTTAAGTCAAAATGGTTTTCCTACTGTGTGCCCACCAACTTGCATTTTCTGTGAGCCTACATGGGAGGGGTGGGGGAGTCTGGGGACCAAAAGCTCAGCGGGGGCTGGAACCTGCGTAGGTGCGGGGGCGGGGTGGTGACATCATGGCCGAGAGCGAGGCTGCGCGGACACAGCAGACGTCAGTGGAGCCCCCCCTGGCCGCCCGCGCACGCGCTCCTGCGTCAGCGGCGCGCGGGGGCGGAGGCCCGCTGGGAGGGAGACTGCGGAGAAGAGCGGGTCCATCTCCGGGCTTCGTGCGCCCTCTGCCGGCGCCGGGGTGCACGCCACTCGGTAAGCTCAGTGGTGTGCCGCCTCCCCTCTGTCTTGGCACGACCTCTCCAAGCACGCACCGCAGCCGGCTTCATACATTTTATTTATGTACTTATTTATTTATATTCAGGTTCCCACTGTGTAGACCTGGATGGTGTTGGACTCACGGAAGCCCCACTAGCCTCAGCCTCCGGAGAGCTGTGATAAACTACACCGGGCTTGTGTTTGATTTTTTAGAACGTATTCTGGTTCACACCTTTGGAAGTGGGTTGTTCCTGTGTGTCGTGGAACTCGGTGGTCCTCCTCCAGCAGGAGTGCGTCACCACACCTGGCTGGTAGTCCAAATTTTAATCCTTCTCTCCCAACACATTGCAGGTTTGCTTCTTTGGGGCCTCGAATGCATGCTAAGCGCCTCCACACTGTTCGGCACCTGTGCTTCGGCGGGCATCCCTCCAGCGTGTCCGGCGGCAGAACGGCCTAACCAGGGCGTCGTTTGCAGTGTGAAGGCGAAGAAAACTGCAATTCCCAGAATGACTCACACCGCCTGGGCTCCGCCCACTCCCGGGCCGCGTGGCAGGAGGCGGTGCGAAGGCAAACTATACCTCCCAGAATGCCCAGCGCGCTCTGCCTCGCGCGCAGCCTACCGGGAGTCGTAGTGCGCGCGTGCGTGCTGGGGGGAACTGCGCCTCCCAGAAGGCTCGGCGCGCCGTCCTCCTCGCCCTCCGTCAAGGCCGCGGTGTGTCCGCTGTCCGCGCCGCCGCCGCCGGGAGTCCGCCGCTGCTCTCGCCGCCATGCTGCCTGCCGCGCTGCTCCGCCGCCCGGGCCTGCGCCGCCTGGTGCTCCAGGCGCGCGCCTACGCCGAGGCCGCCGCCGCTCCGGCCCCCGCCGCCGGGCCCGGGCAGATGTCCTTCACCTTCGCCTCCCCGACGCAGGTGCGACTCCGCAGCCCCCGGGCGTCCAGGCCCGACTTGGCCCGTGTCGGGGGGGTCACCTCTATTGGGCCCCAAGCTGCACCCCCACGGGGCCCGCACGGGCCCCTTCCCCGGACCCTGCGCCTTGACGAGGTCCCCAGCACCCCAGGCCTGACCCTGCCCTCTGAAACCTCACGCCCCGCCCCCGAGGCTTGCACCGGACCCCGGTGACGCCAGGCATGACACCTGGACACGTGCCCCACGCCTCGGTATTGCAGGCCGTGTCCCTGGGGCCCGTGTGCACCCCCAGGCCTCATCCCAGGCTTAGGTGGTGTTACCTGAACCCCAGGATTCACACAGACCCATTCCCGCTGCGGTTCACATGGAGCCTAGCCCGTGCCCACGGGAGGGGCACCAGTACCCAGGCCCTGCCACTGAAGGGTCGTCGGGACTCGGAACAGAAGCTGGACCTACTGGGGTCGCCTGGGACTGACCCGGGCTCCCTGTCCCAAAGGGGTCACCTGAGCCCGAAACATGCTCTGTGCAGACCCCAGTCGGGGTCTTGCCAACTTGCGCTTGGACTCACTGGCTGCTGAGGCTGGCCTTGCACTTCCCGTCCTCCCATGGCAACTTCCTGGGTAGGGGGAGGACAGCCTTGGGGTTCCTAGAAACCCCATCTCCAAGAAGCCAACCCCCGGCCGGATGCCACCCTCCGCATTGCCCTGTTTCAGTCACATCTCCTCCACACTCCTTAGAAACGGGCATCCCGTTTCACAGGGGAGCAGGCCGGGTCTGACGCTGGCACGAGGTGGCATCTGCGTCCCGCCAGCATTCCATCTTCTTGGTCCCCACCGTGTGGCAGCAAGGCGCTGCCTCCGTGGCACAGGGTGAAGCCCAGCCCACGCCGTGCACTCTTGCAGGTGTTCTTCGATGGTGCCAACGTCCGGCAGGTGGATGTGCCGACGCTGACCGGAGCCTTTGGCATCCTGGCATCCCACGTGCCCACACTGCAGGTCCTGCGGCCCGGGCTGGTGGTGGTCCATGCCGAAGACGGCACCACAACCAAGTACTTCGGTGAGTGTGGCCCAGGGTGCACGGGGGCTCGGATCCCCACAGCGCAGGGGAAGCAGACAGGCTGGCACGCAGCCATCTGGGGCGCAGAGAGACGCGAACAGCCAAGTGACCGATGAGGAACTGTCCCCCGCCAGCTTTGGAGTGGGAGGGGGAGCCAGTCTGAAGGACCTCTGTTCCCAGGGTGGACTCCCTGCCCCCAGGGCGCTCCTTGATGGAGTCTCCTCTCATGCCTCAGTATTTAGTGGTACTAAGGATGGAGCCCAGGCCTGCGGGAAGTGTTCTAGGCAGGGGAGTCACCACAGCCTCACTGGGGGTTCTGGGCGGGGCTCCACCTGACCACGCCCCCAGCCCCATCACTGGGGATTCTAGGCGGGGCTCCACCCTGGCCACGCCCCCAGCCCCTCTCTGGGGGATTCTGGGCGGGGCTCCACCCTGACCACGCCCCTTCCCCTCACTGGGGATTCTAGGCGGGGCTCCACCCTGGCCACGCCCCCAGCCCCCTCTCTGGGGGATTCTGGGTGGGGCTCCACCCTGACCACGCCCCCAGCCCCCTCTCTGGGGGATTCTGGGTGGGGCTCCACCCTGACCACGCCTCCAATCCATTTTACTTTACATGGTGTGTGGGCAAGTGCCAGGGTGGGCATGGGGGTGAGGGTGGGAAGGGTGTGTGTGTGCACACACATGAAGGACATTGGTGTTCTCCTTAGTCAGCTCTGTCTTGATTCCTTCAGAGAGGGACTAAACCTGGAGCTTGCCTTCTGGCCAGGGTGCTGGCCGGGGAGCCCTAGGTCCTGTCCTGCCTCTACTCCCAGCGTTAGGCTTATAGGCACCTCTTTAAAAGGCCATACCTGGCTCCCCCATGAGCTCACGTCCTTCGGCACGCACAGTGGGTGTTTCCTTCTTTTCTGCCTTGTGTTTTCAGGGCAGGGTCTCCTACAGCCCAGGCTGACAGGCTAACCCAGGGCCTTGTGCAGGCTGGGCAAGCGCACTGCCCAGGAGGCCTCAGCCCAGCTCCTCCTTCACACCTGGTTGCCTCCCCAGGGGCTGGGATGACGAGTGTGCTCACTGGACTACAGGCTGTAGCACACTCTTGGGGAGGGTCTGCTCAGGCCTTGTCTCCCCCACAGTGAGCAGCGGCTCCGTCACTGTGAATGCGGACTCCTCAGTGCAGTTACTGGCCGAGGAAGCTGTAACACTGGACATGCTGGACCTGGGGGTGAGCAGATGGGGAAACTGAGGCTCAGGGCGGGGGCAGGTGCTCCCCCGGCTAGTAAGGAGGCAGCCTGCAGGGGTGTGGCTGTTCTGCTCGGCCTGCCTGGCCCTCACCATGGCCCACCCCTCTGCAGACAGCCCGGGCCAACCTGGAGAAGGCGCAGTCGGAACTGCCCGGTGCAGCGGATGAGGCCGCACGGGCCGAGATCCAGATCCGCATTGAGGCCAATGAAGCCCTGGTGAAGGCCCTGGAGTAGGCGGTGTCTGTGGCCCACAGGGAAACTGAGGCAGCTCCGGGCAGATGAAAACTGCCCTTGGTTGCTGCTGACGTTGCCACCAGAGGGCAGCCGTGCTGCAGCTGCTGACTGAGTGTCCTGTGCTGCCCTGGAGGTCTCCCCAGCCTTCCCCCAGCCTGCGATCCCCAGGCCGCCCCTGGAGAGCCACCTGGACAGTCAGCCTGCCCCGTCCTGCCTCCATTAAACACCAGGAACCAACCGAGTCTTCTGGTTTCTGACTGCGTAGCACAAAGCCAAGCCCCCCCCCAGGGGCTCCTGAGTCCTGCCCCCCAAGGGCAACAGTGGGTGGGTCCATGTTAGCTGCTGCTGGGCTGCTGCCTGCCAGGGTGGGTGGGATGGGTGAGGGCTGAGGGCAGGGCAGGCAGTGGTGGGTGTGGCTACAGCTGCTGCCGGGCTCGGCACCCTGACCACCAGCCAGGCCAGGCCCTCCCTTTGAGGCCCCTGCCCCACCCCACAGGCTCTGGGAAGAGGCAGGCACCACCTGCTCCCACGGAGGCCCCGCCCTGGGCACACCCCACCTGTGGGTGGCCCGAGCCTGGCTGGCTACCTTCCCAGTCCCTGGTGCGGTTGGCACCTCCTTAGGCATTTAGGCCCCTGGCTGGCCCCAGGTGGGGTGGGGTGGCCTGGGAGGGAGTGGCCCTGGCACCACCGCACCCCTTCTACACCCCCCACCCTGGGATGGCCAGGTCCTATCTGACTTGCCTCCTCTTCAGGGGCCTGAGGGGAGCACCAGTTGGGGGACCTAAGGAGGGTGAGCAGGGTCAGAGTCTGCCATCACTGGTCACCGAGACAGTGACCAGCAGGCCAGCTAGGGCCTGAGCACAGCCTGTCCCACGGCACCAGGGCCCGGCGTGGGTGACGCGCCGTGGCCACATAAGCCTGATCTGGAAATGAGTGTGCTAGAGTTCTCCACATACTAGCAGCCTGGGGGTATTTCCAGGTCAGTCACAGGAGGGTCATGGTAGGTCCCCACCTAGCCCAGCTCAGGTGTGTGGGCCGCAGAGGTCATTGAGGTCATCATGCAGGGCCTGCCTAGGCCCCACCCCCTGTCCTCAGGCTGAGAGCCCAGATCCTAACTGGCCAGGCCACCAGGGGCCCTGTCAATGAAGACCAAAGACACAGGCTGGGCAGATGTCCACAGGAGCCCTGCACCGCCTGGCCTGGCCTGTATACCTCGCAGTGTGAATCCTTCAGAACCTTCCTCCCCACTCCTAGGAGGAGGTGTGAGCTTTGGAGCCAGGCCTCAGGCCAGGACGGCCTGTGCGGGCTGAGCTCTGTCCTGGGACAGCCAGTGGGTGGGATGGGACCTTCCGGGAGGGGAGGGCCTCGACACCTAGGGATAAAGGACCAGAGAATAAGCACCAGGAAGCAGGAAGTCTGGTCGCCCTTCATTTATTACGCTGGCTTCAGTCTGGGTCCTGTCAAGCCAGCCCACCTCACCTGTCACCAGCCACATCACATTCTTCCCTGTGATCCTGAGGCCAGCCCCACCTCTGACCTCCACACCCTACCACTCTGGATGGTAAAGGTCTCCCTACCTCCTGAACTAACTCATGTTCACCCCTCAGAGTCCCTGGGCCTCCAAGGGACCCTGGGGGACTGGGAGTGTTGGGGCACACCTCCCTGCTTGGGGCCCAGCATGCCTGTCCGCAGTGACAGAGCAGGAAAGGAGTCCTCGGAAGGACCTGGCCTGGGAGGGGCGCCCAGGGGGAGGGTGGTGGAGGTGCTCAGGCCAGATAAAGGGAAGGACCGGTAAGTGGGCGGGAGGTGGCAGAGCACGGTCCAGCCCCGCTCAAAATCACCTTCAGGAAGGCCTGCCCGGGCCACTCAGGCGACAATTGGGCCAGAGGGCTGTTTTCCCCGTCCACAGGGGTGCAGAACGCCCTGCAGGAGGCTCTCCTTTTGGCATCTGGCTACCTTGGCACGTGCCGCCAAGGCCTAGGAGCTGAGCCGATTCGGGACTCCCTCAGGTTAAACCCTGACCTCCACATGCGTGCGCCGTGCCACAGCACAGGGTGCGTCAGGGACGGGTCTACTCATGGAGGTCACACAGGTGACTGGCCTGGGCAAGCCAGGGGTGGATGAATCGTCACAGAAATGGCCTCTGAGGTCACCGTTAAAGGATGCGGAGGGCAGGCCATCAGGCAGCTGTCCAGGACACCCCACTGCCTGGCAGGTGACACTGCCCTGTTTTCCTGGACCCAGGCTGCTGACTCAGGAACCCCTTCCCGTCCCGCCCCCCTTCCCCACGCGGGCGCCCCCAGGCGGAAGCACCAGGCCAGCAGGAAAGGGGCGGGGCAGGGAGGCTGACCAGCCCCCCCATGCTAATGTGAGGTGTACCCCAGTACTTGGGAAGCCAGGAGTTATCCCAGCCGGTAGCACCGGCGAGGCACTGCCCTGTGGGTGCTGTGAAGCTCTAGGGCCGGGTGTCCCGGCCCCAGGCCAGCCGTCAGGGGGGGCAGATGCGTCACCATCGCCCGCCCCCCCCCCCCGCCCCTTGCCCGCCCAAACTCCACCCCAGGGAAGGCGGCGCGGATAAAGGCTCAGGGGCCGCCCGCCTGTCCCCAGACCGGCACGGCCACCTCTCACCACGACCTGCACGCAGGTCCTCTGGAGCAGTGGTGACCCAGGACCTGCGGCTCGGGGTGAGTAGGGGCGGGGCCGCACGCGGGCGGCGCAGAGGGGTCTCCACGCGCCGTGGACTCCTCAGGCTGCCCCACTCTTTGTTCTCTGAACCGTCGACACTCAAGGCGCCTTGGGACGGGGAGCCCCCCAGCTTGTGGGGTGGGAGGGACCGCGGGCGCGCGCGCCATGGGCACCGCCCTGGCGGGACCGCAGCCCACGCCCCCCCACTCCCCCTTTGCAACCAGTGACCTTGAACTAGTTGCAGATCCAGACTCAGTTTCCCTGTATGTGCGGTCCTAAGTCTCCTCCGCATGTTCAACCTAAAGATTCTCAGCGGGGCCTCCCCACCTGCAGACCCCCAAGTCTCTGCGCCCTCTCCCCAGCCACGACGCACGGCACCCCCTCCCGCGGGGCTCGGGCAGCGCTCCCGGGCGGGGACTGCAGAGGGCGCGCCGGGGCTGCTGACTCACCGCTGCCCGGAGCGGGGCGCGCGCGGGCGCAGCCGGGGACGCCGCGTCACGTCACGGCTTGGGCGGGCGCACCTCGGGAAACGGGCCGACCCGGGGTGGGGGGGGGCGCAGGAAAAACCGGGGACGATGGGTTAGGCCGGGACGCGCAGTGGCACAGGTTCAGCAGGGACGGGTCTAGTCGGAGCCACGTCACCGAGGCGCAGGTCCCCGCCCAGGCCGTGCGCCCCGCCCAGGCTCCCCAGTGCCCCCACCCACCCGCCCGCCCGCCCACGGGGGCGGAGGGCCGCTCCGTCCGAGTCCGGCCCGCGACCCTTGGCCACGAGGCTGCGGGCTCGGGCTGCAGCTTCCGCAGGCAGCTGCTTCCCGGACAGAGCCAGCGGGGAGGCCCCGCGATTTCCTGTTCCTCCCTTAGTCGGGAACAATGGCCGGCCCTCGCCTCTTCCCCAACGCTCCCCCTGGAGCAGGGGAGGGGCTGTGCTCGCGCGGAGGGTAGCGGCGGGGGGAAGGTGCTAAATCCTGGAGCCGGGGTCCGCTCCCCGCCCCTCCCGCCCGCCCTTTGTTGGGATCTCTGGGCCTTATGAATGGCTCTGGGCGCGGGTGGGGGGCGCGGGGGCGGGTCAGGAGCCGCATCAGCCCAACCCCCTACGTGTCTCCATTGGACGCAGAAGGGACGGGGCGGGGAAAGGGGGCGGGCCTCGCTGCCACGTGGGGTAGCCCTGCGGCGACTCCCATTGGTCCGGGATCGCGGCGGACTGGGCGGTCTGTGTGTGTTTATTGGCCGCCGCCAGGCCGGCGGAGTAAGTAGTGAATGGGAGGGGGCGGTGGTCCCGCCCATCGGAACGTTGATACATGATAACTTTTTTTTCTTCGTACTTTCACCCCCAGATCTTGCGAGCGGCGGCTGCGGCTGTTGCTAAGGGAAGAGACGCGCGGGGTAGCACGACCCGAGAGGAATCCAGGCACCGTGCGGACCGGGATAGCTCGCCCCCCTTCCGTAGGACCCCCCCCCTGCGCCGTGCCCAGGTCGCCGGCCTCCGCCCTTGAAGACACCGGACCGCAGACCCCACCCCGGGGCGCAACCCAGGGATCCCACGCGACCCCGGCGCACCACTCGGATTCTCGCTCGCCTGCTCGCCTGCTCGCGTTGGGACCTTCCCCAAGGGGCGCACGCACCGCGCCTGTCCCCGAGCGCCCGCGGAGCGGAGGAGGACCTCGTTTCGGCGGGGGAGTCCCGGCGAGGATTGGAGGCGACCCGCGGACCCCAGGCCCCCTGCGCTCGCCGGGGATGGAGCCGCAGCCCGGCGGCGCCCGGAGCTGCCGGCGCGGGGCCCCCGGCGGCGCCTGCGAGCTGAGCACGGCCACGGAGTCGGCCGCACCCATGACCCTGGCGATCCACAGCACCACAGGGACTCGCTACGACCTGTCGGTGCCCCACGACGAGACCGTGGAAGGGCTGCGCAAAAGGCTGTCCCAACGCCTCAAAGTGCCCAAGGAGCGCCTGGCCCTGCTGCACAAAGACACGTAGGTAGCGCGCCGCCCCCGCCTGCGCGCCCCCTGGCACCAGCCCGCCCCCTCGGGCCCGGGCCCCGGGCGGGAACAAAGAGCGCGCCGCGCGGGGAAGCCAGGGGCAGCCAGACGGGGGGCGGGGGCGCGCCGCGCGCTCTCGGGCGCCCTCTGCTCGGCCTCCCTTGCCCGGGCCCCCTCCCCCGCCAGGGTCTGCACAAAGGCAGGAGCGCCCTGCGGGGCCCCGGGATGCACGGGAACTACGGGGGTGGCGCGGCAGACGTGGGCCCCCGGGATGGCACGGGGAGGGGTCCGGTCTCCGCGCGCCGGGAGGGGGGGGGAGCGCAGCCGCCCCCTCTTGTGCCCGCGGTCTCGCCGCTTCCGCATCTGCTCGGCGGCCCCCTCTGCGTCTGGCTGTCTCCCCATCACTTACGTCTCTCTGCCCCCCTTTGTTCTCGCTTCCCCACACCTCCCCCCAACCCGGTATTTAAATCGCCTCCGGGCCAGGGAGTCTCCCCTCCCCTCACCCCCTCGCGGGCCTCTGGGGACACGCAGTGTCCATCCCCAGCGGAGGGGCCCCGGTGGGGGAGGGGCGGGAGGGGGAGGGTCTCCTTTGTTTGAGCGGCGGCTGCGCCGGGGAGGGAGGAGGGGAGCCCGGGCCGGCGGAGCCCCCGAAGGCCTCTCTCTGAAAGGGCCGGAGCCCCGCGGCGCCCACAGAGACGAGCTGGGGCAGGAACCGGGGAGTTGTAGGCAGGAGCTGGCCCGGAGGGGGACGCGGGGGAGGGTGGCACGGAGCCCACGGGGGCTCAGGTGATGGGGAAGTGCTTTAACCCGGAGTTAAGTCACCTGGCTGGGGGGGGGGCTCCCCGGGCCGGGAGGCCTCCCCGCGGCGCCCGGGCCTGGGGAGGGGCGGGGTGGGAGCGCGCCCCGCCGCCCCCCTCCCTGCGCACGCACAGCCCTCCTCCGCGGCCTCCGCTTCCGCGTCTCCTGTGCAGTCTCCGTCTCACCCTCTTCCTTCCTACCCCCAGCCGGCTCAGTTCGGGGAAGCTGCAGGAGTTCGGCGTGGGGGATGGGAGCAAGTTGACGCTCGTGCCCACGGTGGAAGCTGGCCTCATGGTAAATCTGAGGGACGCTACCCTGGAGGCTCCCATCTCCCGGCCACCTCACTCCATGAATGCACCGCCCTGCCCCTCGCGGCCCCCCCGCCCACCCCGACACGGGCCCCCCACCCCGAGCCGAGCCCACACTGAAGGCCCCCCTCCCCGAGCCGAGCGCACACTGAAGGCGCCCTCCCGTTCCTCTCTTTGTAGTCCCAGGCCTCGAGGCCCGAGCAGTCTGTTATGCAAGCTCTGGAAAGTTTGACCGAGACTCAGGTAAGCACCCACCACCCTCCCCTAACCCAGGGGGGCTGCAGGCGGTGGCCACGCCTAGGGACACCCTCAGAGAGCCTCCGATTGTTCGTGCTTCCCTGGTGGCCGGTGGGGGAGGGGATGCCAGCCCCGCCTCGGTGCCAGCTTGGCCCGGTCACCCCGCTTCCTCTTCCTCCCTGCCTCCCCCAGCACCTGACCACCTGACCTTGAGAAGTTTTCTCTCCCACGGTGGCTGCCATGGGGCGGGGGGTGGGGGGGTGGGGGGGGAAGGGCCGATCTTCTGACCGGCCCTGACTGGGTGACCTTGGCCTGGGCTCGCCGAAACTTGTGCCCTCCACGGCCCAGCACGCTGCCCCTGTAGACCACCCCCCAAAAGACAAAACTCATGTATGCCTTTGAGGAAGCGGGGTGCAACGCTCAACGTGGCCGATGAGGAGGGGTGGGGGGTCATGCTCTCTCCCCCTCCCCCATCTCTGGCCTTTGTTCTCTGCCCCAGCAGGGGGAGGGGCAGGCAGGGGCACCCAGCCCTGGGCCCGGGAGGCCTAGACAGGATGTTAAGAAAATATTTAGTAAGCAGCCAGGCGGAGGCTGGGCCTGGCTCCGAGGAGGGTTCCCGGTTTTGATGAGGCTTCTTCCCCTCCTGGCCACAACAGGGCCCTTCCTCCCTCCCTCCCCCCTCCAGTCACAGCCCCTAGCTCGAGCACAGCAGCACAGGGGTCTGTAGTTTGTCCCCGGGAGCCCTGGTGACCCTGCCTGGCCCAGGATGCAGGCGACCTGCCCATCCGAGGCCCTCGCTCTCTAGATTACAGGCGTGTAGCGTCCTGCCTCCTGGTGTGAGGGCACAAGGGCCCCAAAGCTGGGTGGTCCTGCCCCTGGGGGAACAAGGAGTTCCTGGGAGCCAGAGTGGGGCCGAGTCTGCAGGCTCGTTCTCTGGCCTGTGGGGGTGTGCCTGGCTGGAGGGAGTTAGGAGTGGGTGCTGGGTGGAGCCCTGAGGTCACCGGGGTGGATTTCTCTCCTGGCCTCCCACTTGCCCTCCCCACGGGAGGAAGGGGTGATCCCAGCCGCCCAGGAAGCCACTTCAGGCCCTTACCTATAAAGGGTGTAAGAAGGCAGGGAGGAGGGAGTTCAGGCTGGGGGCCGCTCTCCTGCCTACTCACCCTCCATCCCCTCCCCATGGGGCCCCAAGCGAGGTTACTCCAGCCCTCTGCCAGCAGAGCCAGGGGAGGGAGTTGTGCGAGGCGGTCTGGTGTGAGTCATAGGTCCATGTCACTTCTCAGAAACCTCCCCCCACACACACCCTGGCCTCTGGGGAGAGCAAGGCTGATGGCCTGGGCCCCAGAGGTGGGAGAAGAGGTGCCCAGTGCACCCAGGGGTCAGGTAGGCCCAGAAACCAGCCCCCACAGTGTGGGGGGAGGGGGGGGCTGCCAGGTCAGAGAGTGCCTGCTTACCAGGGCCTCCAGGCTCCCCCCCACACACGCACAGCCCAGGACATATAAATATTTATCTTGGGAAAGCAAAGGCTAACCCTGAGGAGTTCCTTCAGGATTCAGCCTGCCTCTTGGGAGGCTTAGCTGAGAAAGGGAACTTGACAAGGATTCTCTGCTGCTGGATTCATAGGCAGGCAGGGTCTGGGGAGAGGGAGAGGGAGGGCAGCGACCATCCACCGGGCCCCGCCCTATCTGGTCTCAGTTTCCCCTTTAAAGGACCCAGAGCCAGAGGCCCCAATCTGACCCCCCTCTGTCGCCCCCACAGCCCCCAGCGACACCCGGGCCAGGCCGGGCTGCCGGAGGAGGCTTCCGGAAATACAGATTGATTTTATTTAAGCGTCCGTGGCACCGACAGGGACCCCAGAGCCCAGAGAGGGGCGGCGAGAGGCCCCAGGTCACACACTGCGGGGAGAGCTGGGCTGGGTTGGGCTGGGGGCATCAGGGACAAGAACCCCCTCAACTGATGAGTCTTCCTGCCTCTCTCTCTAGGTCAGCGACTTCTTGTCAGGCCGCTCGCCCTTGACTCTGGCCCTGCGAGTTGGGGATCACATGATGTTTGTACAGTTGCAACTGGCCGCCCAACACGCCCCGCTCCAGCACCGCCATGTGCTTGCCGCTGCCGCCGCCGCTGCCGCCGCCGCCCAGGGAGATGCCGGTGTAACTACCCCAGTGTCCTCACCCTGTAGGCCGGTGTCCAGTGCCGCCCGCGTCCCCCCGGTATCCAGCAGCCCTTCACCCGTGTCTCCCTCACCCGTCACCGCCGGCTCCTTCAGATCCCATGCAGCCTCCACAACCTGTCCTGAGGTGAGGACGGAAATTCTTAATCTTGGGACCCAGGGGAGGATTTTGAGGGCTCCAGCTGTAGGCCTTGTATCAAACGCTCTTCCCTGACCCCGAGCCCCGGTGCATTCCGTCCGGAACACCAGACTGATGCGTGGACCCTGATGCTGCCCTAGAGGTTATGGAAACCTGGGCTGCGGAGTGGACCCATCACAACCATACCTGTTTGCCAATCTCCCAACAGCAGATGGACTGCTCCCCACCAGCTACCAGTGATGCCACGTCAACCCCAGGCAGCAGCCCCACCCCGCGCTCCCGCAAACCCGGTGCCGTCATTGAGAGCTTCGTGAATCACGCTCCCGGGGTCTTCTCAGGGACCTTCTCTGGTAGGTGTCACCTCACTCACACGGGTGACCTTGAGGTCTCATGTACTGGCTGTGTTCATTAATTAAATGTCTTCCCCAGGAATCTGGGGCATGCTCCTGTGTGACCCCAGACTCGTAGGGCATGTCATCCGTAGTTAACGTGTGCTTACTGTGACATTGGGGATAGCGCCGAGGCCACTGCTGCTGAGCCACACCCCCAGTCCCCCCCCTCAGTGGGACATTCTCTGCAGAGGCTCCTGCCCAAGTCTACTCTGCTTTTTTTTACTCCGCAATGGGTCTTCCTGAGTTCCCCCAGGCTGGCTTAGAGTTAAGGCCTCAGCCTCCTGCGTAGCTGGGGCAACCGATGGTACGCCCCCAGGCCTGGGCACTGCAGAGTACCCAGTCTGCAAACTGCCCGGTCTGCCTTCTCTCGCGGCCGCACTACAACCACGTGGACGACCTTGGGGCTCACAATCCTTTCCACTTGCAGGCACACTGCACCCCAACTGCCAGGACAGTAGTGGGCGGCCGCGGCGGGACATTGGCACCATTCTGCAGATACTCAATGACCTCCTAAGTGCCACGCGGCATTACCAGGGCATGCCACCCTCGCTGACCCAGCTCCGCTGCCACGCCCAGTGCTCACCTGCCTCACCAGCCCCCGACCTCACCCCCAAAACTACCTCCTGTGAGAAGCTGGCAGCCACATCCCCCACCTCCCTGCTCCAGGGCCAGAGCCAGATCCGAGTGTGCAAACCCCCTGGTGAGTGGTTCTGTCACCACCCATCCTCCAGTTTCTCAAGGCCGCCTCTGTGTGCCGGTGGGTGAGGGGACCCCCCGGAGCTGGCAGCTGCTGTCCCCCCCAGACCTGCCCCCCAGCTGGGAGAAAAGGAGGCCACTGTAACTTCACAGAGTGCCCTTGTGAGCTCCAGGGGGGCTGCAGTTCCACTTCCTTCTGCCCTCCCTAGACTCCTCTCCAGATGGCCTTTGGCACTTTCATGAATGGCTGAATCAGTTCTAGCCCTCCAGACGCAGCCAGATGTGCCCGCCCCCACCCAGGCTGTGGGATGATGGTGACCACTGCCTTACCTAGATCACCTGCTTCCACGGCCATGTTCACAAACGTGGGAAACTGAGGCAGAAGCTTTTTTTACCACTTGTGGTTCTGAAACAGGCTCTTGGTTTTTGTTTTTGGGTTTTTTTTTTTTTTCCTTTTTCTTCTTTTGTTTTTGGTTTTTGTATAAGGCCGCCAGTGTGCCCAGCCATGCATTGGTCAAATGCCTAGGTGTTTCGTTTTTTTCATTTTTTGTGGAGTTTTTCTTTTTTTTCTTTTTTTCTTTCTTTTTTTTTTTTAAAGACAGAGTCTACCATGTAGCCCTGGCCGTCCTGGAACTTAGCATGTGCAGACCAGGCCAGTCTCGATCCTCCTGCCTCTGCCATGCTGGGATTAAAGGCATGAGCCACCAAGCCCAGCTTGCTTCCTGCATCTCTTAAGTGGCTGACTGTCTCTCTGCCCTTCATTGGCCAAGCCCCTGTGCAGTACTTGCTCAGCCTGCAGCCCTGCCTCCCTCCCTGCTCCCATAACTGTAGAGGAGTGAGACTGGGCTTCCTTGTGCCTTTCAAGATCCTAGCTGACCGTGGTGGGTGCTCCAGCCTCCGCACTCACGGGTGCCTGTCTGCCTTTGCAGGAGACCGTCTGCGACAGACAGAGAACCGCGCCACACGCTGTAAAGTGGAACGTCTCCAGCTCCTGCTGCAGCAGAAGCGCCTGCGAAGGAAGGCCCGGCGGGACGCTCGGGGTCCCTACCACTGGACCCCCAGCCGCAAAGCCGGCCGCAGCGACAGCAGCAGCAGTGCGGGTGGAGGTAGCCCCAGCGAGGGTGGAGGCTTGGGCCTCGACTTCGAGGACTCCGTCTGGAAGCCTGAAGTCAACCCGGACATCCAGTCCGAGTTCGTGATGGCTTAAAGGATCCAGCCCCTTGGGTCTGTCACATCCCCACTCCAGACACGGGCAGGTGGGGCACCACAGCCTGGACGCTGAGCAGCCCAGCTCTGGGGGGCAGGAGGTCACCTCCATCGCCACTCACCAGCCTTTCTGATTCTTTTTTAGCTCTTCCCCAATTGTCTGCCCTGCATCCCTGGTCACATGCCCATCTCTTTCCTCCCTCACTGTGGTCGGTTCTGGTGGCCTCTGCACCAGGGCCCTTCCCTCCTACCTTCTCCAGCTCCAAATATGTAGCAGTCTGTTCCCAGATGGCCCAGACGGAGGAAGCCACCCACCCCCAGCCCTTCCGTTCTGCCTAGCTCTCCCAACCCCCCTTCCATAACCCGATTCAGGTTTTTAACTCAAAATGTAGATTCTCCAAGAAGCACTTTACAGATGAGGGCTGGGGACCCCGAGATGGGTATCCACCACTCCACCCCCACCCTCATCTGCAGACTTGGCCTCCATTCCAGGAGGCCAGCTGGATCCCCCACCCGTCCCACCCTGAGAAGCTCTGATGAGGCTCCCAGGGGATACCTTTGTCCACAATGCCCACTTAACTCACAGCCTTCCTCCTGCCTCAGTCTCTCAAGTGCTACAGCAACAGGCCTTTGCCACTGCCTGGCTGGCCCTGCTCTTGCCACAGAAGGCTAGTTAGGTGGAAAATGCTGAGGCTGGGGGTTGGTCAGGTGGAGATGCTCCTCTTCCTCACAGGAAAGGACAGGCCTCTGGCCACCTTGTATGGACACCAGGCCACTGTCCCCTCCCTCCCTCCCTCCACACACCCACTGATTTCCCTAACCTTCCTTCCCGATGGAGCTTGGGGACTATTTATAGATTTCACTTTTCTGACTGAGCCAGTAGTGGTTGATAGATAGTCTGGGGGGGGAACTGGGGTAGATGGGGGGGGCAGAGAGACACCCCTGTACCTCTTCTCCCCAAGCCCAGCTTGAGGTGCGACCTCACCTGCAGCCAGGGTGGGGAGCGGGGTGCTGAGCTGTGACTGCATTAACCCCGCCCTGGGGAGGGCAAGCTGCTGGTCCACATTGGCCTCAATGATCCATGGGTGACAGCCCTCCCCTCAAATCGGGGCCTCTTCAACAAGGGTGGATCTCGTGGGTTTGATTTTTCTCCAGATGTTTAACTTTCGTGCTAATGGGATGTGCCCACCCCCAAGGCTGTCACTTGTCTGGGCCCCACCTGTCCGAACTCCTTGTTAGTCTGTGAACCCCAGGCGTCTGCCCCCGACCCCCCCCCCCCCACTGTGTTTACCCTTAATGGTTTGGGATGTGAACAAGTGTTGGCTGTAGCTGTAAAGTTTTTTTGTGGTGGGTGGGTGGGGAGGGGACTGATCCCTGAGGGTAGAGGCCAAGAATTTGTTTTTTGTTTTTTGTTTTTTTTCAATCTTTTTTCCAAAAAGAAAAGGGAGGGGGGTTGAGTGGGTGCATTTTTTTAAGCTGTCTTGGATACCTATTTAAATGTGTGTGTTTTTTTGGGTTTTTTTATGATTTTTTTTTTAACTGCCTGTGATGTGTCCCTTGGGCTGAGGTTGGGTGCCTCAGGTAGCCCACCCATAGTTCCCTCCTGCTGACGGACTTTCCCCAGATAGCATTAGCCACCCTCGGGGAGAGACCCCGGCTGTGGGGGATCCACCTCGCCCAAGTCTCCTTTTATTGAAATGAAATTCGAGGGGAGGGGGAGAAACCTTACGCGAGCACCTAATTTCAAATAAACGAGATGAGACGTGAGCTTCGGCGTCACTTGCTCCTTCGGGGTTCCCGGCTCCTTGTTTTCCACACATGGTTTCCCGTGTCCCTTCCCCAGCTTGGGGCTGGCAGGAAGCTGCCTAGGGTGGAGGGAGGGAGGGCCTAGCCACTTCCTGCTACCCAGGGCCGGAAGTGCCATTGGGCGTGGGGCTGGGGCATGCCCTGGGCGAGGCCTTCACCCTCAGTTCCTGGCTGTCAAGTGGGCTGAAGACGGGAACTTGGGAGTCAGTGTCCGGACAGGCCTTCCCAGCTCCCGGGGGCGGAGGGGTTGCAACAACCCAGAAACGGGAAGTGCTTCCTATGTCTCACGGCCGTCCCTCTTGCTCCAAAGTCGGGGCACTGCCAGTGCTGGGGGAGCTGACCTCAGGCTTCCCAGTCCCCCCGACCCACCGGTCCCTCGGTGGACCCTTGAGGGTCCCGCACCCCAGCCTGCCCCATCTGGGCACGGCCATCTGGCTATGCCTGGGGCCTCCCACGGTGGCCGCCCACCTTTGCCGCCCCCCGCCCCCGCAAAGTTGGCATGGCGCGCCCCAAGACTCCGCAAAGGGCTTCTCTGGGGTCCCCCTCTGGGGCTGGGCGGAGACAGTGAGTACTCGGTCTCTTGGTTCTTTTAGCGAGCTCTTCCTTTTAGTACAACTCCACTGCACAGCCCGGAAAACCGCGGACCCCCGCGCGGCACCGGGCACCGGGGTGCCGTGGCTGGAATCTGCCCCAGGGCCTCGGCGGCTGAGGGGGCAGGTGCCTTCGCCAGGGGTGGCCGGGGACGTGTCCAGAGGGCTTTCCGCCCCTCCCTCCGCCCCGTCACCCCAAATCGTCCCACGCCCACGCCAGGAAGGCGGATGTCAGGCCTCATCCCTGGGGAGTTCACGGTCAACGGGCTCAAAGGTTCGGGGACGTCTGAGGCCACCCGACCGAGGTGAGGGTGGGAAGAAGGACGCGGCGGGGCAGGCCTGGGCGAGGCCGCCCCGTGCAACGTGGGGGACCGGGAAGGGGGGCGCCTGCGTCGCCAGCCACGTCCGCAAGCCGGGGGCGCCCGGGGCGCCCGGGGCCTGGCCCTGGAGACGGTGCCTGAGTGCCGGGGACCCTAAGGTCACGACCCCGCCAGCTACGACAACCCTGCCTGGTCCCAGCACCCCGCTTTCCGCACCCCGCTCGCCCTCAGCGCGTACGGACCAGCCCCAGCGGGGGGCGATGGCCGCGACTCCCAGGTGGAGGCCCCCCGCCCCCACCCCGTGCGCGAGGCAGGGAAGGAGAGGTAAACCGAGGCTCAGACCGCCAAGACTGCCCAAGTCGCAGAGGGGCGGGGTCGGCCCTTCCTTCCTTCCGCCTCCTCCCCCCCCACAACACCCCATTGAGGAAAAAGCTGAATGGGAGGGGGCGGCCCCCCGGAAACTCGATGAGATGGAAACGCGGTTGCCAGGGCAACGCGCCGCGAGAGCCTCCCGACGTCACCTCGGGGAGGGCTCCCTGTCCGCCCCCGCCTGCGCCTGGGCTCCGCCCGCCCCCCGGGCGGCCCCATTGGTGGATCCGCCTCTCGGTCTTCCGGACCCACCAATGGCGCGAGGTCGGCCTTTGGGGGCGGGACTCCGGCCCCGCGGAGCCGGGTGCGCCAGCCCGGAGGCGCAGCGGCCCCGCCTCGCTCCCCGCGCGTCTGCAAACTTGGGGGCGGGAGACGCAGCCCAGGCTTGACGGCTGAGGCTGGGCCTGGACGGAAGAGGGGGCGTCCCTGGGGGTGTCGCACGTGGACCCCCAGGCACAGGCGCGCCACGTGTACCCCGCTATGCACGCCGACGTTTCCTGCTGCACCCCTTTCGGGTGGACTGACCCTCGCCCGCTGTCCTCGCAGTTCCCAGCGTCTGGGAAGACTGGCAGCGGGGAGGCGACCTGTAGGAGGGGGCTTTGCGGGACAAATAGAAGTTTGCCAAGTGTTGTTGGAAGGGAGAAAGGGTGTGCGTGCTGCGGGGCAGCTGCAGATCATGCTGGGAAGGGGGCGGGGGGTAGGGGAAGGCAAAGCTGGCGGGACCCTGAAGGCGCTCCCCCAAGTGTAGACTCGAGCGGATGGGGGCTGGACGCCTGACCAGCACCCCGGCTAGAATCGCCCTTTGGGAGGTGGAGGCAGGAAAAGTAGAACAGGTTTGCCCGAAAACCCCAGTCATCCGGAAGGATCTGCGAGCGCTGACGGCAGGGACGGAGGGTGTCGGGAGGACCCCCGGGGCAGGAGTTCCAGGTCGTCATCTGGAGTGGGGGAGAGGTGGCGGGCGCACACCTGTCACCGCAGCACCCAGGGGCAGAGTGAGGCAGGATGGACGAGTGCGCGCTCCAGGCCAGGCAGCGCGTAACAACAACCCTCTGCCCGGGCTGGCCTAGGGTGACGAGACGAGGGACTGGCGACAAGGAATGCTGTGGCTCGCCAAACTCGCCAAGGGGGTAACCTCGCAAGGGGGCAGAGTTCTGTGACCAGGCCGCCGGGTGCGGGCAGGAGGAGGTCACCAGGGGTCATGGCTTCCTGCCAGAGGCTGGAGTCCCCGGGGGCGGGGAGGGGTGGCGACTTTCCAGTCGGGATCTGGGGACCTGGCAGCAAGCTCTGAGATGTCAGAGGTCTGGAGGTGGCTGTGCGTGGGCCGCTGGGAGGAGCAGAACCCGTGGAGGAGGCCAGAGATGGTGCCCGCGGGGCACCGCCGCCCCCGTGGGGCCCTAAACAGCTCCACCCTCCTTCCCGGCCTTGGGAAGGAGACGACGCTGGCGGCAGCTGGGCGGGGAGCTCTTCCCTGGAGTCTGATTCCAGCCCCACCCACGGCCACCTAGTCCTCCCGGTGTCACGCGGGGCAGGTGAGCCGCGCAGCCTGCCAGGTGGAGCACGAAGCCGCCCGGGCCCCGGTGCGGGGCTGCCTGGTTCCCTGGCTCAGGCCCTCCGAGCTCTTCTCTATTTCTGTCTTGATCCAGGCCCCCCTCTATTTTCGTCCTCTCGCTGGCTGTCCCACCCCTCCCCTCCCCCACTTCCGCCCCCTCCTTCACCCTCCCCCCCTCACATTCCAACCTCCGCCCCCGCCCACAGCCATGGGGCCAGCTGCTGCTTTGGGTGTCCAGGGGACGGAAAGGGAGGTGGGTTCTGCCCTGGGTCAGAGGTCCTCCCTCAGAACCGGCCCGGACCCAACCGGGGAGGGTGCCCCTAACCCTGCTGGAATGTGGGCGGTACTGGCCCCCATCGAGGAAGGAGGTCACCCCGCACCCCGGCCGGCAGCCTCAGACAGCTGTCGTGCCCTGGAAGACTTAAGCCGAGCACCACCAGCCCGGAGGCCTCCGCGCAGCTGCACCGGCCAGGAGCACTGACTGACGCCTGCGCCAGGCTCCCGGTGCACAACACCCACCCCATGAACCTGATCCTGACCCCACACCTAGTTCTTGCACATCCCGAACCCTGCAGGTCCCAGTGGTATAAGACTAGTCTCAGCCTCTTCCCAGGGGAGAATGAGGTGGGAGGTTTTGAGTTCAAGGCCAGCCTGGGCAACTCAGTGAGACCACCCCCTCCCCCCAGACTTGAAAAGTAAGAAACAGGCTGGGAAAGCGGCTCTGTTGCTGGCCTAGCTTGCCTGAAGATCTGTGTTGGCGTTTGTTTATTGTTTTAAATGGACTTATTTCGTGTGTCTGAGTGTATGTGTGTGCACCATGTTCATGGTTGGTGGCCATAAGCAGACTTGAGGACTCTGTCAGATCCTCTGGGACTGCAGTTACAAATAATTGAGTCACCATGCGGGAGTTGGAAATCGAACTCAGGTCCTCTGGAAGAGCAACCGTGGGCTAACCACTGAGATCTCTCTCCAGCCCCAAGAGTGGGAATATTTGCCTAGCAACTAGTACTCAAGATACCCAGGAAGAAAGGCAACATCCTTCCTCAGACAAACCCACAGGCCAGCCAAGGAGATGCAGGGGACCTCCCTGTCACTGCCTTGTGACTGGTTGCCTCTGGTCATTTCCTGGTGGGAAACAGGAGTGTTTGTCGGGGGACCATTCCCAGATGCTCCCTAAGAAAATGTCTTTGTTAGCTTGCCATCTGGTAGAGGCAGGGGGATGAGGATTTCTAGGTCACTCCCCACTACATAGAGACTCCAGGAACAACCTAGGCTTCTTGAGACCCTGTCTCACAGCGACCAACAAAAAAGCAAAGTCGTTTGCCCAGTGTTGGACACACACACAAGCTGGGGCGGTTCAGTGACAGCTGCAGACTTAATTCCTTAACTCGGAGGAGACTGCACAGCTGCCCTTGACCCAGTCCCTTTCAGACCCTGGAGGCTCCCCAGATCCCACTCAGCTCTCAGATGAAGCCAGAGGGCCACTTGGGTGCCGCGTACCCAGACAGCTGGGCCCGTGGGCTGCAGCTGACCCTCTGTGGCTGGGTGGACAGGTGTTCCCAGGTTCGAGGACCACCTGCTTGCGTGGAGACCCTCCAGGCATCCTAAGGTTCATAGATGCTTCCTGACCTGTGGCTGTCCCCATGCAGCTAACTGCAGAGGAAGTCCTGCAGGCCACCAGCCCCAGGCAGAAGCTGCTCTGCACGTCTGTTTCCAGGGAGGCTGTTGGTGTGTTACCCTTGCACGGGAGGCCATACCACAGTCAGGTATGTGCTTGGGCAGACCGTGAGTGGACAGGGCAGAAGAGGGTTGGTTCTTCCTGCTCCTGGGGCGTTGGGGGTGGAGGAGGCCCTTGCTAAGCAGCTCCTGAAGATCCCTACAACCCTCCCCTCCCTCCTGCACTTTTAGAAACCCAAAATAGGTCATTTCCTAGGCAGATGAGCCACCTAGCTTCTAGGGTTTCCCTGGCGTCATTGCAGGGTCAGCAGTGTGTTTTGGGCATCTGATGTAGACCTTGAGGCTAAGTGCCTGTCACCACACCTCCTTGCCCCACACCGCCCTGTCGTGGCTTTAGTACAAGCCAGTCCCAGTGTTTCCCAGTCCCAGCTGTTTAGGAAGACAGGCAAGCAGGACGGGAAGCCCATAAGGTCTCTTCGGGATGCAGACAATCCGTCAGATGCCAAAGGCATGTCGCGTTTGTGACTGAGCCTGACGGGTCTGCAGCGGAGGATGTGGGTGTGCATGTGTATAACATGGCCTGTCATAGGATGTGTGTGCTGGCTGGGGCGTCCCTTTACTGTTCAAGGCCCAGGTCTGGGCAAGAGCCTTGGGCCAGGCCTCCCAAGCTTTCGTATTCCCATTCCTGGGGTGTGACTCAGGGCTGTGGGGAGGGATGAGTCACAGGAACTTGGGCCTAGTCCGCCCTGGCTGCAGACCCCTTCCAGAAGCAGAGTGCAGTCCCTCTAGGTGGCAGGGGGCCAGACCTCAGACACCTGGGGCCTCCTGAGGGATCAGAGCCCACCCGGGGAAAGGCAAGCTTAACCTCACAGCTGCCTCTGGGCGTCAGCTTCACTAATTGGGAGGCCCTGGGTGTCTCTGACACAGCTCTCGTGCCCACCCCTGGAACATGAGTCATGCCACCAGGCAGAGATGGCTACATTAGCACCCGCCCCAGTCACGCACACCTAGCCCGGCCCTGAGCATCCACATCCGGGTGGTGCACAGCCTTGCAGCACCCTGTCCGCCCACCTGGTCCTTAGGGAACACAGGTCGGCCGCGCAAAGATGACCACGTCCTCTCCACACACACACACACACACACACACACACACACACACACACACACACACACGGGACAAGCCCGCTCCACGTCCGTCCACGGGAGCCAGATGTTTCTCCGGATCCTCACAGGCCTCCTGCCCACGTGCACACATGTGCGCCACACCTGGCAACAGACACACACACACACACACACACACACACACACACACACACAGGCTGCATCCTCCGCCTGGCTCCGGTCCCCGAGGGCGGGCACCAGGCTTTGCCATCACGGTCCCGCTGGTGCACCCCCGCCGGGCAGAGGCCAGGTGCAGTGTCCCTGGCCCCCACCCGGCCGAGAAGGGGGCGGTAATTACGCGGCCCCGGGGTGCCCCCCACACACGCGCCTTTCATCCCGAGCCACGCCCGGCCCCAACCCAGACGCTCATTACCGCCTCCCGCCCGGTCATTAGCCGGGGTCGGGGGAGGACCTGGCGGGGGGGGGGGGGGGGGAAGCGCGGTGCCCCTCATCGTCACCATAGCGACGCCCAGCAGCGGAGTTGGGTGGCAGGGACCACGGGTTGAGTGGGCTCGCCTTCAAGGGGTGCGGGTGGCCCCCTGCATGCCCTCGGGTTTGTAAAAGACAGTTGGGACCCCAGCCGGGGGCGCACGCGCGATGGGTGACTTCTTGGCCAAGGGCACTGCCCTGACACGCAGGCCTGGACCTCGAGCGGCCCGGCGATGTGCAGGCAAGCTACCTGCGGGCTGGGCATGGCGATGCCAAGCCCCCGTCCTGGTCTCTGGTGGCTGCGACGTCTGGTGGCCGTAGGGTGGCCGGGTAGCTGGCGGCTCCACACGAGAGGCGGGACGTCGGTCCCGAACGCTCCAGCCGAGGCTGCAGCGCCCTCTCGTGTCCTCACCGGGCAGTGAGCACCATTTTGAGGCAGGGGCTCGCTGCAGGGGTGGAGAGGCGGGTGTGTGTGCGTGCGCGAGCTCCAGCCCCTTTCAAAGCCCACCGAAAGAAACAGGGCCATGGTGGCACGCTGAGCTACCCGGCCACGTGGACACACGTAAGTGCACAGGGACACACACCTTAGACACAAGTACACCGAAGACGCCAGAGATGCCCACTGGAGGGGTGTTCGTGGGTCACACACTGCACGCTCTTCTGGGGGATCCGAGATGGCTGTGGGTCCTGGTGGAGGAGCCCGGGCCCAGAAGAGCTGGCTGGTAGTAAGCTTATTAAGTGGGTGCTGGTTGAATGAATGAATGAATGAATCAATGAATGAATACGGCAATTCCCAAAACCAGGAACTGGAAGGTCTCAGAACGGGAATGAGACCAGGGGCCCAGCACGGCCCTGGGAGCTGGGGTTGCAGGGATCCAGTTTCCAGCCTCCCCTTGGAGGTGGGGGGCACACACGGGGACCACCTTTTCCTGGCCCGGCTGGCCTGCGGTCCAGCATTCCTTGCGATTTGCGATGCATGGTCCCCTCCCCTCCTGGATGGCAGGCGCTGAGGGGAGGGGAGGCATGGTGGTTTCTCGGCTCTTTTTAATAACCTCCTTGCGTGAGTGGCTGACGCAGCAGGGCTGCTCTGACGGGGATGGGAGGGCTGAGTGCGGGGAGAGAGGTGCGGAGGGGTGGCCATGAGTCACCAGCTGCCGTCGGGGGGAGGGGAGCACGGGTCCCTGAGGGGTTCTGGCATCCTCTTCCTGGAGACAGATGGGTCACCTCGACCGAGACCAACCTCGTTCAAGGGTCAGAGAGCCCGGGGCTCGGAGCAGGGCTGGATGTCTCAGTCCTCCGTCAGCAGACCGCACTCTCTCCGGGGAGAGGAGGCGTGGTGTCTGCACTGGCTGAAGTGGTAAGAGGTGACCTGCCCGAGTTAGGGGGACCAGTCAGGTCGCTCAGGACTGGTGACCCTCAAAACCAGAGTAAAACGAGATGACATGCTCTGGTGTTATCCCAGCTACTTGGGAGGCTGGGATTGCAGAGTTCAAGGACAGGCCGGGAAATTTAGGGTGGATTAGTGGTAAAGAGCACTGGCTGCTCTCCCAGAGGGCCTGGGTTCAATTCCCAGCACCCACATAGAGGTTCACAACTGTCTGTAACTCTGGTTCCAGAGAACCCCAACACAGCCTCTGTGGGCACAAGGCAGGAACATGGTTACATTCAGGCAAAACACCCATCACATAAAAATGTTTTTCCTATGTGTAATTTTTTTGTTTTGTTTTGTTTTTCGAGACAGGGTTTCTCTGTGTAGCTTTGCGCCTTTTCCTGGAACTCACTTGGTAGCCCAGGCTGGCCTCGAACTCACAGAGATCCGCCTGGCTCTGCCTCCCGAGTGCTGGGATTAAAGGCGTGCGCCACCACCGCCTGGCTATATGTGTATTTTTAAGGATGCTAAGGACCAGGACAGGCTCCAAAGCTACACAGAGAAACTCTGTCTCAAAAAACAAAAAACAAAAAGCAACAAAAAAAGAATGCTAAGGATATAGGCCTGAGTAGCTTCTGCCTAGAACCCCCAGTGAGGCCTGGGGGCGTGGTCAGGGTGGAGCCCCGCCCAGAATCCCCAGTGAGGGGATGGGGGCGTGGTCAGGGTGGAGCCCCGCCCAGAATCCCCAGTGAGGGGCTGGGGGCGTGGTCAGGGTGGAGCCCCGCCTAGAATCCCATAGTGAGGGGCTGGGGGCGTGGTCAGGGTGGAGCCCCGCCTAGAATCCCCAGTGAGGGGATGGGGGCGTGGTCAGGGTGGAGCCCCGCCTGGAATCCCCCAGTGAGGCCTGGGGGCGAGGTCAGGGTGGAGTCCCGCCCAGAATCCCCAGTGAGGGGCTGGGGGCGTGGTCAGGGTGGAGCCCCGCCCAGAACCCCCCAGTGAGGGGCTGGGGGCGTGGTCAGGGGCGGGTCCCTTCCTGCTGGAGGCCCTGGGTCCTCTTCTAGCACATGTAGATTGCACGTACACGCAGAAGAGCGGTGCTCTGCACCTGGACGGTGTGGTGGTGTGCACCTGGTTGGGGGTGGGCGGAAACCAGGGTTCAAATGGCAGTTGTGGAGCAGGTTGAGATTTTCGGGCAAACAGTTGGGTGCAGGTGAGGTGTGGCAGCAAGTCTGAAGGAGGAGGGATATTGACGTTGTGGTTAGGGCTGATCTTAGGGCTTTGCTAGCCGGCCGCTGTCCTGGGAGGCACGTTGGGACTGGGGAATTCAGATTCGGGTTAGCGGGCAAGAACGGAGAAGAGGGCTCAGTAAAGGCTCTTGCGGCTGAATCCTGAGCCTCAGGATGGAAGGGGAGACTCCAGAAAACTGTCCTCTGGCGTCCACACTCGCACTTTAGCTAAATAAATGTAATAAAATACTAAAAAAAAAAAAAAAAGCCTGGAGAAGTCGGTACGTCAAGGTCCGAGCCTACGTGGGAGTCCCACTGAGGCAGCAAATGCTCTTACAAGCAGGGCCTTGAAGCTCTTTGTCCCCGCCGCAGGCCAACCGGGCGGGGAACACGGAAGTGGGTCAGCCCCGCTCCGAAGCAGGCTGTCCCCGCCCCCTGGCCGCCGGCGGGCGGGAGAATGCGGCCTGGGCACGCCGCAGCCAATACAAACGCTCAGCGCCTCCGCGCGGGCAGGGGCGGGGCCGGCCAAGCCCCGCCCCGCCGCTGCCGAGCCTGGCGCGTCGGATTGGCCAGCGCGGAGCGGTGGGCGGGCCCGGGGGCGTGGCTGCAGGCCCGGGGTATATCAGGCGGGACTCGGGCACTCCCCCTCGCACTCGCGCGTTAGGAGGCTGGGGTGTGCGTGGCGTGCTGTCTTCTCGCCCGCGTCAGGGACCTGCCGACTCAGCGGTGAGGGCCCTGGCGGCACCGGCTCTGAGGGGCCCGGGGCGGCGGGCGGCCGTGGCTCCCGGGCGAGGCGGAGCCGCAGCGGCACGCCCCTGGGATTTGGGGGCGGGCCCGGGGTGGAGTCCGCCCCGCCGGCGGCGAGGCGGGCAGCGGGACACCGGGGCCTCACGCTTCCCGGAGGGCGTCCCCCACCGCGCGTCACCCCCCGGGCCGATGCCGCCTTCACGGCGGGCCTTGCTGTAAAATGGCGGCCGCGAGGCTTTGAAAAGCTTCGCCGGCGAAATGGCGGGACCGCCGAGTGCCCGGATGGAGTGGCGCAGGGTGCGCGCGTGGCGCATGCGCCGCTCCGGGGGCGGGGCGCGCCCGTCTCCAGAGCCCTGTGGTCGGCAGACGGGGTCGCCTGTGAGCCTGCCCTCCGGCCGGCCGTGCCTCGGGCTCCCCGCGAGGCCCCACGTGGGGAGGAAGCACGTGTGGGTGTGTCCCTCCCCCGCGGGAGCGGCCCGGGGTACCACGGCGGACCGGGTCTCGGGCCGCTGGGTCTCGGTTGTCCCCAGCCAATAATGGCTTTGTCTGGATGCCACGCCCCTCCCTAAAGCCACGCCTCTCGGGCCAGCCCCCGCTCCACCACCAAAGCACTGCTCCTGTGGCCCCAGGTTGCATCCCTGTCTGTCCCACCGCCCTGACAGCCCCCTGAAAGCGTATGTCAGGGATGAAGCTTCTCCGAGCCAACACTGTCACCTGTGTCCCCAACCATACAACCACACAACCACTGTCCACAACCACACAACCACACAACCACACACACCCTCCTGGAAAGTGAAGAAGTTCCCAGCGTGCTGTTCTGGCTGGTGATCCAAACCGTGGGTTCCCAATGAAGGCCACTGCAGGAAAGGGGCTGGAGTTAGTTCACTTGTGTTAAGCCATGGTCACCGCTGAAGGTCAGCCTCAGTTACATGACCGTCCTACACGTGGGTTTGGGATGATAAAAGCAGGACAGACTTCCTCCCTGTGTGTGCGTTTTTGAGACAGCACGTAGCCATCCGAGGCTGGTATGAGACTTGCTGTGTAGTTCAGATGGTTTTGGACTTCTGGTCCTTGTGCCTGCATATCCCAAAGGCTGGGATGATGGGAGCGCATGCTGGGGAAGTCTCCCAAGCTGCTCCACAGAGTCCTTTGTCTCACTGATCTTCCCTCTCAGTGAGAGGCTGGAGGACAGGTGTGAACTGCCACAGGCAGCTCCGGTTCCCCAGAGGGTCATGGTCACGTTTATATACAAAAGCAGAGAAGGAAAGGGGCAGGAAGCTCCTTAACGCAGCTTCCAGTGGCTGCGTCACCCTAGCACTAAGGCTCATGCAGGGAGTTAGTCCCAAGGCCATCGTGGGCTGTCAGGGGCGGTCCTGTCTCCACTGTAAAAGGCTGAGTGTGCTGTCTGACTTCAGTCTCTGGAGGAGGGGAAGGCACAGCAAACGTGTGTGTGTGCAGGCTGCCATGGCATCAGATGAAGGCAAGCTCTTCGTGGGAGGGCTGAGCTTCGACACCAACGAGCAGGCGCTGGAGCAGGTCTTCTCCAAGTACGGGCAGATCTCTGAAGGTGAGGCCTGGGTCGGGAACACCGGGGTCGTTGTGGTCGTTTCTGCCCTGGGGCAGGCGGCACAACTCCTGACGCTCCCTTGCAGTGGTGGTGGTAAAGGACAGGGAAACCCAGCGATCCCGCGGCTTCGGCTTCGTCACCTTTGAGAACATTGACGACGCTAAGGACGCCATGATGGCTATGAATGGGAAGGTGAGGATCAGGTCAGCCGGTTCGGGTTGCACAGGTCTGGTGTGGAATGGGCACGGCTGACCCTCCCTCTATCGGGCAGTCTGTGGATGGGCGGCAGATCCGAGTGGACCAGGCTGGCAAGTCTTCTGACAACCGCTCCCGTGGATACCGAGGTGGCTCTGCTGGAGGCCGAGGCTTCTTCCGAGGGGGACGCAGCCGGGGCCGTGGGTTCTCCAGAGGTGAGTGCTGGGGGTCTTGGGTTAGTGGTGGGACCGCTGCGGGGACTCGCTGACCGTTGTGTCATGTGCAGGTGGAGGAGACCGGGGCTACGGAGGGGGGCGCTTTGAGTCCCGGAGTGGGGGTTACGGAGGGTCCAGGGACTACTATGCCAGGTGAGCCAGGTGGGAGCCCCGGGGAGACGGCTCAGCCTTGGTGGGAGGGAGCAGCTGGGCCCAGGCTGGGAGCAGAGGGGCGGGCGGGCGGGCGGGCGGGGTGCTGCCCAGCTGAAGGGCGCAGGTGTGTTTGTTTTGTTCTCTGCTGAGCACCCAGCTGGTGCCAGGGCCTCAAGTACAGGGCGAGCAGCCCCCACAAGGAACCCGCTCTTGCCAGCTGCGCCTGGTGTGGGGCCGAGCCCGGTGTCTGTAGGCCTGTGTCCTTCAGTGTCTGTGTGTCCTTCCACAGCCGGAGTCAGGGTGGCAGCTACGGTTATCGGAGCTCGGGCGGGTCCTACAGAGACAGCTACGACAGTTACGGTAAGTCTGGCCCCAAGGACGCCGCCGCCACCTGAGTGGTGCGCGGCTGGGCTTGGCGAACCCTGTGCCCACAGAGCAACTTAGGCCACTCAGCCCGGGCACAGCTCCCCGGACCGCCCGCCCGCCCGCCGCACAGGACAGGGAGCCAGGTGCACGGAACCTGGGCCACCGGTGCGGCGGCGGCGGCGGAGCCCGAGCTCCAGTGCCTTGACCCTGTCGCGCTTCTGTCCTCAGCTACACACAACGAGTAACAGCCCTCGGCGTCCAGATCGTCCTGCCATGGCTGTAATTAAGATGGGGGAGCTTCGCTGAAGGCTGTGTAGTGAGCACCTTGTCCCCACTTTTTAGTCCTTGGAGTTCTGACCCATCAACAGCCTGCTTCTGACCCAGATGGCCTCGTGACCAGACTTTTCTTTGAAGGAAGCGCTGTCTTTTTAAGCGTTGTAAAAAACGTTTTGGAAAGCACTTCAGATTTTACTTTTTTACCATGAGCCATGGGTTTTTGTTTTTTCTAAAGTGTCGGGGTTGTGTGGGTTTTTGGTTACTCGTTTTTGTTTTTTCGGGTTTTTGGTTGTGTTGTTTTTTCTTTTTTGTGTGGTCGCCCATGAAGTCTGGCGCCCCATCCCTCCTGAGATGAAGTGGACTCGATTTGAGCAAGCCGTGGCTCTCCGTGGCGCTCTCTCCGCGCCCCAGCTTGGCTGCGGAGCGCAGCGGGTCCCGCCCTCCCTCTGGGCACAGGCTGCTGCCCGCCCGGGACGCAGCGTCCGGGAGGCTGTGGAAGTGTTTATTTATATTGTCCTTTTTTACCGAAGACATGCATACTCCATCGATGTTGTGTTCACAGTGGCTGAGGAATTCTTGTACGCAGTTTCTTTGGCTTCACGAAGCCGATTAAAAGACCGTGTGAAACGAACCTCACTCTGACCTTTCCCTTTCGTTCCGACACACCGAGCTGCGGCTCCGTGGCCAGCAGAGCAGCTAGGAAGGAGGCAGGGCGCGGGAGGCCCGGGGCGCGGGCAGTGTGGAGGGGAGCGGGGCCGCCCCGGCCGGCGTAGGCCGGGTGCGCGGGCAGGGCCGGGGGGCTGCCTAGCGGCGCGGGCCATTGCAGGCCTTCTCTGCTAGCCTCCGACGCCGCGGCCCCGGGGACAGACGCGAGCGAGCGAGCAGCGAGCGAGCCGCAGACCCTCCAGACTTGCCTGCTGCTCCCCGCTAGCCCTGCAGCCGGCCTGGCCTCGAGGTAACACCTTCGCTCGGTCGCACCCTCCGGGTGGAGCTCGCTGGACGGAAACGTAGGCTGGGTGACCCTGGCGCCCTGGAAGGAGTCCTGCGGCCGTGGCGCGATTTTGTGCCCGCTCGACGGGCCGCAGGAGGGCGCGTGGGACGAGCCACGAGGGCGCCGCGGGGTGGGAGCCGAGGCGGGAGGCGGGAGGGCGCTGCAGACCCGCGGGGACGCCAGGGTCACGCGCCTCTGTTTGGCAGGATGAAGGGGACCAGCCTGCACCCTGGGAGGACGGCTGCGGAGGGACGGCGGGAGCAAGACCTCGGACTGCGCGCGTGGGGCTGGTGAGTGCGCGGGCCGGGCGGGTGGGTGCGCGGGCCGGCCCCGGGGCGCCTGTCCTGACCCATCTCCCCTCCTCTTCCAGGCAGTTCCTGAGCTGACCCCCGCTCGGCGGACGCAGGCTTCCTGCGGGACCAGAGGAGGACGCGGGGTGGCCGGCGGGGTGGCCGGCGGGTGGCGGGGTGGCCGGCGGGTGGCCGGCGGGTGGCGGGGTGGCCTGAATAAAGGCTGTGACCCAGACCCCGACTGTGTTGCTTGGGTCGGGCGTGGGGAGAGGGGATAAGCCGGCGCGTGCCCAAGTCTGACGACGCCCACCTGTCTGCACAGCCCGGCAGGGATGAGCCACCCGGCCATGCGCAGGGCGACCGGGGCGGGGCGGGCGGGCGGGCGGGGCTCGGCGCACTTCCGCCTTGGCTCCGTGGCTCCGGCATGGCGCCGTGCACGCTGCTGCCGCTGCTGCTGCTGCTGCTGCTCCGGTGCGCCGCCCCGGGGTCCACCGAAAACTCGAGCTGGCCGGCCGTACCTCGCAACTATACACACGGGGGGGCCCCGGGCACGGGCCCCATGCTGCTTCGCTTGTTCTACGTAATCACCGGGCTCAGCGGCCTCATCTCGCTCTACTTCCTCATCCGGGCTTTTAGGTGCGTTAGCGCATCCAATCAGCATCTAGTAAGTCACTGCGGGGTGGGCGGGAGAGCACGTGACTCAGGCATCCGGCCTAGTTCTTGCTCCTGACTCCTGTGGTTTCTGGACTGGCTTAAGTGGGCAGCGGCCTCAGTATGGCCATCCTCCTGCCTCAGTCTCCCCAGTGCTGTGTGACACACAAAAAACTGCGCCGGCCAGACTGCAAGAAATGCAAAATGGCCGGGCGGTGGTGACACACGCCTTTAATCCCAGCACTGGGAGGCAGAGCCAGGCGGATCTCTGTGAGTTCGAGGCCAGCCTGGTCTACCAAGTGAGTTCCAGGAAAGGCGCAAAGCTACACAGAGAAACCCTGTCTCGAAAAAACCAAAAAAATAAAAGAAAAAGAAATGCAAAATGCCTTCCCTGTCTGAGGGTCCGTGGGTAAAGCTTTTCCCTCACAGGCACAAAGCCCTGGGTCGACGGGAAGTTAGGGTCACCTGACCTGGAGAGTGAAATGGTCAGCCTGGCTGGCAAGACACTCAAAGGAAAAACCCAAAGCGTCCGACCCCCCATTGTTTCCTAGCTGCTCTGACAGACAGCAGCCTGTGCTCTAAAAGGAAACTGTGGCGGGCGAGCCGACCCGGGCCTGTGCCTCCATGGCTTCCCCGTGCCCAGGGTCGCCGACCCGGGCCTGTGCCTCCATGGCTTCCCCGTGCCCGGGGTCGCCGACCCGGGCCTGTGCCTCCATGGCTTCCCCGAGCCCAGGGTCGCCGACCCGGGCCTGTGCCTCCATGGCTTCCCCGTGCCCAGGGTCGCTCTTGCAGCTCCTACAGGGAAAGGATTCACACAATGCAGATGCCTTAGGCCTCGGGGGTGGGGGTGGACAGGAGCATGCTGGTGGCCTCTGAGGGTGTGTGCCCCCTGCAGACACAAGAAGACACAGCGAAGGAGGTATGGGCTTCTGACCAACACGGAGGAGCATGAAGAGATGGCCTCCCTGGACAGCGAGGAAGAGACTGTCTTTGAAACCAGGAATCTGAGATGGTAGGAAGACTTCACTAACGGGGTTCGGGGTCTAGCTCAGAGGTAGAAGCTTCGCCTAGAATGCCCCAGTGCGCAGGTGTCAGGAAGGTTCATGGTGGCTTTAATGGGAACAGACCCAGGAGTGTTCCAGGGGAGGGCCGCACGGGAGGCGGGCGGCGCTGTGGACAGGGTGGACCGCACGGGATGAGCAAGTGGCATCAGGGCTGACTGTGCTCTATGATGGAGCTGCCATAGAGCCAGGACCCCCTAGGCCTGGCTTTCCAGGGCCCCTGAAGGAGGTGGACGTGACCTGGAAGGGGCTTCAGTTCCTGTGGGCTGGGCTGGAAGGAGGCCCCTCCAGCCATCATCACTCCATCCCATGTCCTGTCCCATCCGTCCCCCACTGCAGATGTGGAGGGGGACGTCAGGCCATAAGGACAGTAGAGGACGTGTTCTGTGGGCTCGGATGTCGGCCTTCCTGGAGGCCACCTGCACAGTCCCCGGACGCCGCGTGGGCCAGGACAGTCTGACCTCACCTCGCCGAGAGCAGCCCACAGACTTGAGGCCCCAAAGCTGGACTGACTTGTGCTGCTCCTGTCATCCTGCCTCCCCGCACTGCCTCCCGTGCAGGACAAGGCAGCCCTGGGGCATGATGGAGCAGACGGACCTTCCTGCTGCTTTGGGAACAATAAAGAAGCAGTGGCTTTGTGGCTGACCTGAACCCCCCTGGACTCCACACCCAGGTGTCCTGGTGACATGTCCAGGGCTGTCATTCCTGGCTGCCTAGGACAAGGCCCTTCCTGCCGATGTCACGTGTTCCAAGGCCACAGCGGTGGCAGAGCTGCCCAGGAGCTTCTGGGCTGCAGCTCAACATTGGCCGTTCACCCTCCCTGTGTGGTCTTAGCCTGGGGGAGAGGGCACAGGGAAGCCTAAGTCACTTGCGGCCTGAGGTCAGCCTCAGTCTTCCAGGCGACTGTTCTGTCCACTCTTTCTCGTCATAACAAGTTACCACCAGGTGGCAGTCACACGCCACCTAGCCTCCCAGGACCCCACCAGTTATTCTGCAAATAGGCCCTCTAAAGAACCCTCCGACCTTTGTGTCCTCGTGGGTGGCCTGAATTTGTTGTCCGGCTCCTGTCCTGTGCACACCCAGTCTTCATCCACTTCCGGGCCCCACTGACCCTCCAGCTGGGCTGAGCTGGGCCCCTGAGGCTGCCCGGAGTGTTGGTGCCAGGCTGGGCAGCCTCTGTTTCCACCCTTGGCGCCTGGCCAAGCCCATTCTTGTCTCTGCCTGTCCCTCCAGTGGCTGGGTCCCCGCTCAGCCAGGCCTGCTGCCCGCAGGAAGCCTCTGGTCTGCACCCGCAGCCTGCACCCAGGGGAGGCCGTGTTCCCGAGGCATGGCTCTGGAGGCCCTGTGCCTTCTTCCTTCTTGGTCACTCTCCATCTTGTGTTGTGCCTGCTGGATGGGCCTCGTCCCCGGCCCCCAAACTCTGTGATCTGCGCCCCACGTCCCACAGCTCAGCCATTGCTGGAGCTTCAAAAGGTAGGGTGATTAGTCTAATGAGGTCAGGAGAGACCCAGGCCCCCGCCCCAGCCTCCGCATGAGCGCAGGGAGAGTGGCCCCACCACCATCCGCCTCTCGGCAGTCACCGCACCCCAGCATTAGCGCGGATAATTGGCAGTTCCGTCAAGGTTAATGCACTATTAGCCGGTGCTCTGCACAGCTGAAAGCCAGGAGAAGGGCCTGTCAGGCAAGATGGACGGCCTGGGGGCCGGGCCAGCCTGCATGTGCATGGAGTGTGCGTGTGCACGGAGCGTGTGTGTGCACGGAGCGTGCGTGTGCGTGGAGAGTGCGTGTGCATGCCTCGGGCAGCTCCCAGCACCAAACACACGCAGCTAGGCTTGAACTCAAGACGACCCTGTTGCCACTCGTGCCCGTCCTGAATCTGAGCCCCAGCCTGGCAGAGGCAGGTAGGGCCAGTTGCCGCCGGGCCCGAGTTGGTTCCCGGAACCCGCATGGTCAAAGGACAGAGCTCACTCCTGTAAGCTGGCCTGTGACAGCTACACCACAAGATGCAAAAAATAAAAACCCTGGATGTGAGCCGGGCAGTGGTGGCGCACGCCTTTAATCCCAGCACTCAGGAGGCAGAGCCAGGCGGATCTCTGTGAGTTCGAGGCCAGCCTGGGCTACCAAGTGAGTTCTAGGAAAAGACGCAAAGCTACACAGAGAAACCCTGTCTCGAAAAACCAAAAAAAAAAAAAAAAAAAAAAAACCCTGGATGTGGGCAAGCCAGGCCTCTAGTGGGGCCCCACCCTAGGCAGCCCTCAGGTGTTCCACTGGGGGCGTGGGGCAAGTGAATGTCACTGTCCTCTCCCTGGGAAGTCAGAGTCATGACCCATTTGCATCAAGCCCCCCAGGGACAGCAGGCCAGGGCCCCTGAACCTCTGTGGGATTGGTCTCTCCCCAGGGGGCCTGGGCAGGCACTGGAGTTGCCCGGGAACCAGGCCCAGCTGTCTGCTGGGACTTGGATGGTGTTGTTGTAGGAAGCTGGGTTTGGGGCTGGGGCCAGGGCCTTGGGCGTGGAGGGAGAGGAAGATGCTGAGCAGGAGGAGGGAGGAGAAAGAGGAGGGGTGGGAGGGTGGGCAAGAGATGGGGGGGGCAGGAAGGAGGGAGGATGGTTACATTTGAGAAGAGGGAGGCGGAAGGATGATGGAGCAGAGGGAGAGAGGAGGGGGTCCTTCTGGGGTTGTGCTTCCAAAGATTCTTCTTTGGGACACAGTGGGTGCCTGTTGCTGCAGCTGGGCAGGCCACCCACCCTGTCCTTACGCTGCAGGTGACCAGGTAGAAGGGGTCACTCATGGGATCCACATCCCGCACCCCCTCAACTGCCCAACCCTGCCTCGCTCAGGCGGGCAATTTGGTACAATTTATTCTGTAATGAGAAATTCTTCCCTGCATATTTTTAGCCCCCTGCCTAGCGATGTGGCCTTTGATGGCTGTGGGGCCGCCAGACTGTGAGATCAGGAGCCTGAGGCCTTGCCCTGGGTACCAGAGTGGGCGGGCGGTGGGCCATGGGGCACCAGCCAGGGTTGCTGGGTGCAGACTAGGTTGGGCCAGAGCCACTGAAGCCTTTCATGGTGTGGATCAGATCGTAGAGTGGACCGTGGCCTGAGCACACAGCCCCCGGAGATGGATGAGGGACCCAGGTAGCCTGGGACAGATCTCCACCCAAGATGTGTCCAAACCCACTCTTCACGCTGCTGACCCCTGACCTTCACTGACATTTATCCCCATAGCAGGCCCCGACCTCCCACTGTCTCCAAAGCAAGGTCTGTTTTCCGGTGACCACTGACCGACCCTATGGACTGGGCCAGGCTCCCGGTCACTGTGGTGGCCAGGCAGGGCTCTCTGGTTCTCTGGAACGGCTTTCCCTGCTCTCTCCCTCATAGTGTGTGTCCTCAGGAGCCAGGAGCGACTGGCGGGCTTGGGAGGTAGAGTGGGGGACAGCCGCCTTTGTTCCTGTCCCCGCTCCGGATCTGACCTTGAGACAACAGACAAGAACAGAGCTTTCTGCTCAAATCCACTGGCGGCCGGCAGCTCTCAACTCGGTGGCCCCAGCATGCAAATGAGGCCTGGGGATGTGGCCTCCTTGCTAGGTGTCCTTGTGACTGGCCGTGGCAAGAACCGAACGTCCAGGCTGGCTGATGGCCCCCATCTTGACTGCCCTCCCCATTCCAAGGCGGACAGACGCTCATGTCCCAGCAGGGCAGCCCCGAGACACTCACCTTTATGTCCCGTGGTGCCACCAGGGCCTACCCTGGGGATCCTAGAACACCCCACAGACAAGTTCAAGTCCCTGAGCGCAACCTGTGCTGAACAGGGTGGGACAGGCTGACAGGAAGGATTCCAGCGGTCAGATCTGGGGGAGACCCTCCAGGTCTGTGTGAAGGTCTCATACCTGCCCCCCTCCCCGTGCGTGCTTGCGTGTGTGCGCGCGTATGTGTGTGTGTGCATGTGTGCGTATGTGTGTGGTGTGTGTGTGTGTAGTGCGTGTGTGCATATGTGTGTGTGGTGCGTGCGTGTGTGTGCACGTGTGTGGTGTGTGTGCGTGTGTGCCCTGTGTGTGCACGTGCGTGTGTGTGGTATGTGATGCATGTGTGCACGTGTGTATGCACGTGTTTGGTGTGTGTGGTGCATGTGTGGTGTGTGTGCACGTGCGTGTGTGTGGTGTGTGTGATGCGTGTGGGTGTGTGCACGTGGGTGTGGTGCGTGTGTGCACGTGGGTGTGGTGCGCGTGCTTGTGGTGTGTGCGTGTGTGTGCACATGCGTGTGTGGTGCGCGTGTGCACGGAGCTTGGGAACTCGTCACAGAAGGCCACATGCCTGAGTTCTTTGGATTCCCCGTCTGCGCACAGAGGGGCCTCTTAGACCCCAGGGGTCCCCCACACCCCGCTCCGGACCTGGCACGTGAAAACCGCACCAGCCAACCCACGGGGTGCACAGTCGGGGTCCGGGCCCCAGAAACCCCCTCCCCCGGGCTCGGGGCAGCTCCCGGAGCTCCGATCCCGGAAGTGACTCCCAGGGGCCTCAGGGATGTACAGCCGAGGGCGACGGGAACTGGGCAAGGGTCACTAGGAACTTCAGCTGTTTTTCTGACACAGGGCTTCTTGTAGCCCAGGCTGGCCCCAAACACCTGCCGTAGCTAAGGATGACCTTGAATGTCGGATCCCCCTGCCTCAGCCTCCTGAGTGCTGGGAGGACGGGCGTGCACCACCACAGCTGTCCTAGACTTCTTTGTTGTTTTTTTCTTTTGAGACAAGGTCCCACTCTGCAGCCTAGTCTGGCCTGGAACTCGCGGCAATCCCCCTGCCTCAGCCTCCCGAGTGCTGAGGTGCCAGGCGCGGCGCACACCAGCCTTCAGGTCCAGTCCGCACAGGGCGGGGCCACAGAGGGCCCGGCGCAGCGCCCTGGGGTTCCCCTTCCCGATGCGGGTGGCTGGGGCGGGACCCTGGGGATCCGCGGCAGAGTCTGCGCGAGTCTGGCCGGGGCGGGGCCCGGCTGAGGCTTGGAGGGTCCGGGGCGCGGCGGGAGGGGGCGCCCGCGACCCTCCAAGACGCTCCGGCGGGGACAAAGGCGAGGGGAGCCCCCGCGCCCGGGGAGCCCGGGAGAGCGCCTTGCGCAGTGCACGGCCCCGGGCCTCCGTCCCGCGCCACGGCCGCCTCCCGCCGCCTGGTTTCTCGGCGCCCGCGGTCTCCGGCGGGGGCCGCGCGCAGAGGCGGGGCGGCGGGATCTCCAAGCGCGCGGTGCTCCGCCCGCTCGGCGGCGGAGGCGGAGGCGGAGACGGCGGGGCCAGGCGGCGGCCGGAGAGCGAGCGAGCGAGCGAGCGCGGCGGCGGCACCGGGGCCATGGCGCCCGCGCAGCGCCCGCTGCTGCCGCTGCTGCTGCTGCTGCTGCCGCTGCGTGCGCGCAGCGAGGACCCGGCTCGCGCCAACGCTGACCGCTACGCAGTCTACTGGAACCGCAGCAACCCCAGGTGAGCGCGGAGGGGGGACCCCCGGGGACCCCAAGAGGCCCCAGCCCTGGGGATTGCAGCGCACGGACCTCCCCCTGAACTTCAGGGGTGCCTAGTATTCCCTCCAGGACTCCTGGACTTTGGGGGAAACCCTCCGCACCCTCAGGCGCTGGAGTTCCTTCGCTGGACTTGCGCGGGGGTGGGGGAGACACCCTTGAACCCCTGGCCTCCTGGAGGGGGGAGCACCCTGGAGGGCTGAGGATTTGGTGGAGATCCCTGGGGACCTCCCTTACACCCGGAGAGTCCCCAGACGTGGCTCTTTTGGGAAGGTGCCTAGCGTCCTGTCTGTGGGTCCCCAGATGAACTTGGGGGAAGTTGCAACGTCCCCTCTCTCTCCCTCCGTTCACTCCAGGGGGGTGCTCCAATCCCCCAGACACTTAGAGGGACAGAGGGGACCCCAGGCACCAAGGAAGTGGAGGTCAGTTTGAGGGGTGCAACTAGGCATATCGTTTTCCACCTTCCTTTTAGCTGCTGGGGAAACTGAGGTGCAGGGGGGGTGCAGGAGGGGTGCCTCAAGGTCATGGCCAGAGAATTGGAGCTGGGACTGGAGACCCTGGTGGCCGAATGCCCAGCCTGCCACACCCAGCAGAGGCACCCGGTCCTGCCTGTCCAGCGGCGCCCAGGGGGTCAGACCCTGCCAGGCACTGGGTAGAGTCAGGGACCCGGCAGAAGCCTCTGTTACGGGCTGAGCGAGAAAAGTTTGATGGCCACTGACCACATTCCGAACACACAGAACCCTCTGGGTCGTCGCAGGATCTCAGAGGTGGGTGCATGCTGGAGGGTTTCCTGGGAGACAGGCTTGGGGTGTTTGAGGCTTGGGCGCAGTATAGCGCTGACCGGTGAGGAACTAAGCCGGGTGCATCAGCCAGGATGCCCTCCTGATCCATGGACGGAAAGTTGCATAAAAGCTGGTCTTTCAGGCAAGCTGTGGGACAAGGGCCACCAGTGTCTCTCCGTGGGGATGGGAGCCCTCCGACTGTCCCTGCCATCAAGGCAGGGCTGCGGGGTCCGGTCCCCTAGGGCTGAGGGTAGGGACCCCAGGGCCTTGCAGCAACCTGGCAAGACCACCACTTAGTGGGTCCCCCACCCCCCACCCCCGCGCCTGCCCGCCCGCTATGCTGGTCACATGTGGGTTTGATTAAGACTCAGTGGCCGCGCAGGGAGCCGGGTGAGCTCTGCGCTTCCTTGGCCTAAGTTTTCTGGTTTTAGCTTGCAGAGTCTCTCTGTCCCCAGCGCGGCCTGTCCTTTGTCTGGAAAAAAACAGAGGATGGAGGGAATGTGGGGATGAAGAGAAGGGGGTCATGGCTGCCCCTGAAGTCCCCACTTGCCACGGGGACACAGGGCTGCGTGCCGGAACCCTGGCTCAGGAAGGAAAGAGGTGTCCCCCATCAGCACCAGGGTCCGGGCAGGCTGGCCACCTCCTGTTGCTGCGTGTTGGGACAGGCTTTCTGAGAGAATGGCCGGCCAGGCAGATAGCAGAGCCAGCCCCATAGAGAGTGTGTGTGAGTGTGTGTGTGTGTGTGAGTATGTGTGTGAGTGTGTGTGAGAGTGTGTGTGTGTGAGGGTGAGTGTGTGTGAGTGTGTGTGAGAGCGTGTGTGTGTGTGAGTGTGTGTGTGTGAGCATGTGTGTGTGAGTGTGAGTGTGAGTGTGTGTGAGCATGTGTGAGTGTGAGTGTGTGTGTATGTGTGTGTGTGAGTGTGTGTGTGTGTGTGTCCTCAGGTCCCTGTCTCCTCCTTGGCTCCCTCCTGTGGGTGACCCTGCTGGGCATCCCACAGTGGGGCCTGAGGACAGATGACGGCCATGCCTTGTCATTGACACAGCACACGGGGGTCTTGGCTGGGTGTTGATGGGTGGTTCGTGCGGGGACGATTTCGGGCTGGCATCCGAGGGGACGCAGTATCGGGGTGCAGTCTGGGGAGCTGGGCAGGATCGACAGCCCAGCCTGGCAGGCGACGCAGAGTGGGGGGGGGTGATATAAAACAGGCAGTGACGGGGGTGCTGGGACCCCAAGCATGAGAATGGGTCACACACAAAAGACACTGAACAGATGTGGGGGAGGGGTGGACCTGTCCTAGAGTACCCATGTCCACGTAGGACACACGCCTGTATGACTGAGAGGGCACACACACAGACACACACGCCAGCCACGCGCCCTGCCTCCTGGCCAGCCACACCTGCCCCAAGGCTGTGGACTGTGTGATGCTTTCCTGACGGCCGTGGTTCCACGGGGAAGCTTGGACACCACAACGGGCCTTGTGGATGGGGCCCCGCACCCGCCTGCCCAGGCACCCCCCAAAGCCCCTATCCAGGTCTGTCTGACCAGCCTACCCAGCTGGACACCCCGCCCTGACCTCTGGGTTCTCTAGACCTGTTCTGAGCTGTCTCCTGCTCGCCGGGGCTGACCGGGACATCCCACCCCGGGCACGGACCACTCATCCATTCTGTGGCCTAGCTCCGGCTCGTGTGGGTTTTGTCCCGCAGCTCACGCCCCTGTGTTCATGGAGTCTGCAGTGGCCTGTGGCTTTGTGTGTGGCTGCGTGTTCTCATCCACAACTCCGGGGGAGCCCGGGATGTACGTCTACGTAGAGCCGGCTGCCGCAGGGTGTATGTGACATGGCAGTCCAAGCTGGGGTGATTTCGTGTGTGCATGTGTGTGCATGGTTGTGCAGAGGAGCATGTGCATGCATAGGCTAGAGTGGGGGTGCACACACAGATCTGCATGTGGCACGCATGTGCGAGCCTGTGTCGAGCGTGAGCCTCACGCATGTGTGTTCATGGCTGTGTGGTGTGAGCCGAGGGCTGGTGTGGGGACAGCTCTGTCCTCCTGCAGCCCGGCAGCATGGGCCCGGCAGCCTCAGGACCATCCGCAGAGGTGGCCTTACCAGGTGCCGCTCTTCCCTGCAGACAGGTCGTGAGGAGCCAAAGCAAGTGTCACATGAGATCACCGTTGCCTCCAGATGTCACTCACTCTGAGACATGGCTGAGCCTGGCCGGGCTCTGGGAGTGCGGCAACCCGCTGTCCCATACCAGGTGACCTCCATGTGGGCAGTAACGCTGCCACCCACCAGAACACCTGGATAGCAAGATGGTGGTGGCCCGGGCCCGGTTGCTGAGGCCGGCATCTTCTCTGTAGCCGAGTGTGGCCGGGTCCTGTCTCTGGCTCTGCCGGCCTCGCTCAGCCTGAAGGGGACCTGGCCATGTGTTTGTCTTTGTGTTTTGCAAGAGATTGTCCTCCGCCGCCGGGTGGTGGTGGCGCACATATCTTTAACCCCAGCAGAGGCAGAGGCAGGCGGATGGATCTCTGTGAGTTCGAGGCCAGCCTGGGCTACAGAGCGAGATCCAGGACAGCCAGGGCTGCACAGAGAAACCCTGTCTCAAAAAATTAAAAGAGAGAGAGAGAGAGAGAGAGAGAGAGAGAGAGAGAGAGAGAGAGAGAGAGATTGTCCTCCAAGATTAGGGGTGCTTAGAGTAGGCAAGGGCCAGAGGATTTGGGGTTCCGAGGACTTGGTGGTTGAATTGAATCTTGAGTGGCAGAATTGTTGACAGCCTGTGTGGACCTAAAGAATGAGAGACGATCGTGGTGCTCAGAGGGAAACTGAGGCCGCTGCCAGAGACAAGTGCCGTTGGTAGTCGATGAGCCAGAAGAACCATCTGCTAACTGGGCATGAAGCTGAGGCAGGGGGATTGCTGTAAGTTCCAGACCAGCTTGACCTACATGAAGCCCTAACTCAAAATAAACAAACAAATAAATAAAAGGTCTGGGGCTGGGCTCAGGGGAAGAGTGCTCACTTAGTGTACATAAAGCCCTGGGTTCCGTCCCGGAACCATAAGACCAGGCACAGTGGCAAAGGCCCACCGTCCCAAGACTGGAGAAGTGGGAGGATCAGTTCAGGGCCATCTTCAGCTACAGTGAGTTAGAGGCTAGCCTGGGCTACTGAGGCCCGGGTCCCCCCCGTTTCTTGTCTTGACCCCCAGTCTCTCTAGCAGGCCTCTGGCACCCAGCACCTGTCCTTAAGAGTCTGCAGAGGACCTCATGGGTCCCTGCGTCATGTCCCGCGTGGGCAAGAGACATGGTCTGTAAGACCTCTCCGTGTATCGTGTCTCAAGTGGACACCGAATGGTCGTGGTTCCTGCCGGACTTCGGGTCCCCATGTGCCTCCCACCAGCCACCCAGGTCCCCAGCGGCGAAGCTGGCAGTCTGCTTCAAGGCGTGGACACCAGGGACCGAGGCCTCAGTGTGAGAGGTCTCGGGGCGGTCATTAACCCCTCCGCGAGAGTTTGTCTCCACCTGCTTGCGTTTTAGGGGTGGCCCCCCACCAGCCGGTGCAAGGGTAGGTGCTGGCCCCCGGCTACCCACCTCCTTGGAACCGGGAATACCAACATGGCAAGGCTGGTGCGATTTTAGAGCCAGAGAGAAAGAAAAAGGAAAGTGGAATACTTCACCAGATCTGCTGGGGTAGCGGTGCCCCGGGTCCTCACTCTGTCCGCCCTGGAACTGTTCCCTGCTGATCCCAAAGGCCTCCGACCCTTGGCTTTTATGAAACTCACTTGTTCAAACAACAGCGTGGATTGAGCACCACTGTATACAGGGTCCAGATTGGCCACGGTTACAGAGCAGGGCACAGAAACAGCTGTGGTTAATGGTGCATACCAGGGGTGGAAGGCTGACTGAGCATGTGCAAAGGCCCTGTGGTGGAGACCGCACTGTGGAGTGGAGAGACCGAGGGTCCTGGTGAGGTGCCAGGGAAAGATGGATGGCGTTGGACCTCTGCGTCTGGGGTCTGGTTTATATTCAGAACAGCTGGCTGTGGGTCTGGGGAGACCATGAAGCTGGCAGATCTTTGCCATGGTTTACTGAGAACCACCATCCATAATTCTGTCTGTCTGTCTGTGAGGAGTGGGCGTGGGCCGCGGGGACAGCCAAGTGGGTGAGATGGTTTGCTGTGCACATGCAAAGACCTGAATTCAGATCTCCAGAAGCCACAAGAAAGGCCGGGCATGTCTCTGTGCTGTGTAACCCCAGTACTGTCTGAGGGGTTCAGGTTCAGTGAGGAACGGGGTGTGTGTGCGTGTGTGCGTGTGTGTGTGTGTGTGTGTGTGTGTGGTGTGTGTGTGTGTGTGTGTGCGCGCGCACGCGCACTATCGTCCTTTTCTGTCCTGTGCATGTGCAGACAGACAAACGGAGGAGTCTGGGGAGATGACTCTGTGGGTCAAGTGCTCGCCTTGCCAGAATCAGGATCCGAGTTCGATCCCAGCGCCCACAGCAGGTGGGGGTGGGGCATGGGGTGGGGGCTCCAACACTTAAGGCGCAGAGTGACGGAGGGAGAGAGCCACCCTGCAGGTTCTCTTGGAACCTGTCACCCATCACCGGGTGTACGGTGGGCACACCTCCCCTGCGCCGAGGTTACATCTGAATGTAAGGGAAACTGAGGCACACCTCCCCTGCGCCGAGGTTACACCTGAATGTAAGGGAAACTGAGGCACACCTCCCCTGCGCCGAGGTTACACCTGAATGTAAGGGAAACTGAGGCACACCTCCCCTGCGCCGAGGTTACACCTGAATGTAAGGGAAACTGAGGCTCCATCCCCTGCGCCGAGGTTACACCTGAATGTAAGGGAAACTGAGGCACACCTCCCCTGCGCCGAGGTTACACCTGAATGTAAGGGAAACTGAGGCACACCTCCCCTGCGCCGAGGTTACACCTGAATGTAAGGGAAACTGAAGCACACCTCCCCTGCGCCGAGGTTACACCTGAATGTAAGGGAAACTGAGGCTCCAAGAAACTGCCAAACCCATGGCTGAGCCACGCAGGAGGCTCCGCTCCAGCCTCGTGGTCGGTGCGGGAGCCGGGGAGCAGCAAGATCAGCCTTCCCTGCTGCTGTTCCTGACAGGGGCTTGTGTAGCCCAGGCTATCCTCGGACTCTCCGTGTAGCTGAGGATGACCTTGAACCCTCAGCCGCCACTGTGCCCTGCAGTGACCCCCTCCCCTGCACGATGCACCCATTCCAATTCCGTTCCCCTTTGCGGGGAGCTGGGCCTCAGTTTCCCTGGCTGTACTGGGAGGTGAAGGAGCCTCAGGCAGTCCCTCCCTCCCACTCCAAGCTACGAGGCTTTTATATGCTAATACAGGTTCTCACAGGGCCCCCCTCTGCCCCCCTCGGCCGCGTTTACATGACAGGGACCCGGGGGACACTCGAGGAGATCTGAGGGGAGATCTGAGGGTTCCTGCTGCCGTAGCCCGAGGCGGAGATGGAAGGGGAGCCGTGGTCCAACCCCACAGGCCGACCTCCGTCCTCTACGACGCGACTGGGTCAGGCCGGTCCCCCCTAGAGGACAGCTGGGGGACAGCGGGGGCGACACCAGGGCTGAGGCTGCAGGCAGGGCTGGGGTGGGGGGAATGCGATTGGCCAGGAGCCACGGAACCGCCGCAGAGGCAGAGAGGGATTATGCGGTGCCGTCCGTCAGCCCCAAAGTCAGGGGGTGGGAGCAGGAGGATGGGGAGTTCGAGGTCATCCTCGGCTGCGTGTGGAGTTCAGCCACCCAGGTTACAAGACTGTCTCAAGAGGTTGCACAGAGAGAGCAAGAAACACCCTGGGGTAGCACAGCGTTGGCTTCATCCCCAAGCGCCCGAAAGATGGTGCGACCCTGCGGGAGGTCGAGGAGGGAGGTCAGGCTGCCCTTCCCTCCGAGCTCTGTCTGCTTGCGGGGAAACTGAGGCTGAAGTTAGTGTCTGGCAAGAGTGGTGCGGACAGAGGGCCGCGTGGGTCCGTCCTGGTGCTGACCACTGACCGGCCCTCCCCCCGCAGGTTTCAAGTGGGCGCCGTGGGTGACGGTGGCGGCTACACAGTGGAGGTGAGCATCAATGACTACCTGGACATCTACTGCCCGCACTACGGGGCGCCGCTGCCCCCGGCCGAGCGCATGGAGCGATACATCCTGTACATGGTGAACGGCGAGGGCCACGCGTCCTGTGACCACCGGCAGAGAGGCTTCAAGCGCTGGGAATGCAACCGGCCCGCGGCGCCCGGGGGGCCCCTCAAGTTCTCAGAGAAGTTCCAACTCTTCACCCCCTTCTCCCTGGGCTTTGAGTTCCGGCCCGGCCACGAGTACTACTACATCTGTGAGTAGCCAAGGCTAGCCCCGTCGGCAAATGGGGAAACTGAGGCAGACAGAACCTTCCCAACTTTTGTCCAACCCCGTGTCCCACAGCCTTGGGAGGAGGAGGAGGAGGAGGAGGAGGAGGAGGAGGAGGAGGAGGAGGAGGAGGGTGAGATGGAGGGATCTCCGTTTCTGCGTAGTCTCCCGGAAGGCCCTGCAGGGAGCAGAGCCTCCGAGTTCCCCCGGGGATGCAGCGGATGGGGTGCCACCACCCAGCCTTCCCGCTGTGTCAAATTAAACGACAGCAGGACCCCATTTCTTCTTCCTCCTCCTTTAAATCAAGGGAGAAGCGGGTGGGAATGTGCAGAAGGTGCTCACAGTGAAATCCCGGGATATGAGGGAAAAAATGACGTTTTTCTTTTCGAAATGGGAATCCTGGAAAGGTAACAAGCGTAATGATGGCTTCCGTCTCCGCTTGTTCGTTTTTACCGTTCCCAGCATGGGGGACAAGCGCTGCGGTGGTGTCCCCACACCAGCGGTCAGTCCACTGAGCTCCAGGTCTCCCCAGTCTGCGGCTCCTAGCCCAGCTGCCGCCCAGGAGCCACCCTCACGTAGCCCAGGCTAGCCTCAATCTCCGTAGAGGAGGACCTTGAAGTCCGTCTCTCAGCTCCACCTCCGCCAGGACGGCAGAGTGCACACCCAGATGTCTTAGTTGTTTATGTATTTGTGTGTGCGCATGTTAACACAAGTGCCCAGGCCCGCGGCCTCCTCCACATGCGGGTGCTCTGGATCCGAACGCGGGCCCCAGTGCTTGCTCAGTGACCTCTATACCCACCGAAGCTCCTCAGCCCTTACTTTGTTTCATTTTTATTTTATTTAAAATGTCACCCTAGGTTGGGGGTTGTTCTGCACGCCTTTCATCCCAGCACTCGGGAGGCAGAGGCAGGGGGTTTTCTATGAGTTCCAAGCTCTCTTAGACTAAGAGAGTCCCAGGACAGCCAGGGCTGCATACAGAGGCCCTGTCTCAAATCAATAAATGAGTAAATAAATAAAATCTCGCCTTGTCACTGGGCTGAGACATAACTCAGCCTTTGGAGTCAGACCTGGATAGAGGAAACATGGAAGAGACTCCGGGAAACCTAGGGCATTGTCTCTGGGGTTTGACATGTGGCTAGGAGTTTTACGAGTGGGGTCAGCAATGTGGAGAAGGGTGCGTGGAGCCCCCAGAAGGTTGTCCTCTCTTCCAGCTGCCACGCCTCCCAACCTTGTGGACCGGCCTTGTCTGCGATTGAAGGTTTACGTGCGTCCGACCAGTGAGTGTCTTTGGGGGCGCGGGAAGGACCCAGGTCTCCTCACCCTGCCCTTGGCCCCATGAGTGATCCAGAGAACTGGGGGTCGTGGAGTCCCATCCCAGCACCCCCTCCCCCAGCCTGGGACCTTTGAGAGTGCCCAGCCCGACGGGGCCTGGCTGACGGCTGTCACCTGTGTCCCCACAGATGAGACCCTGTACGAGGCCCCGGAGCCCATCTTCACCAGTAACAGCTCCTGCAGCGGCCTCGGTGGCTGCCACCTCTTCCTCACCACGGTCCCTGTGCTGTGGACCCTGCTGGGCTCCTAGAGTCCGGACAGAGGACACCGGCCCCACACGGGCCCCTCGACCTTGGCCCTCGGACCCGCCGCCGCGGCCACCTTCGAGACAAAGTCCTTGCTGCTTCTCTTTCATGGTGCTGTCCCGCTGGAGGAGGCCGTCCACTCGCTCAGGAGGCGACACCCGGACCTGATGCCTGAGGAGGAGACCCAGGCTGAGCCACTTTCTCCACGGTCGCCAGAGAGCTCCAGGCCTCTCCCAGCGCTGTTTAGTTCGGTCAGAAAGACGTGAGGGTCTTCTGTTAATTTAATTTATTCCCTGATGTTGCTGGTGACGTTGGGACGTGAGTGGCGTGAATGGGGCAGAGGATCTCCAGCCGCCCAGACGGAGCCCAGACGGAGCCCACAGTGGACTTGCCTGACTCGGCAGGGTGCATGGTGCCAGCCCCTCACTCACTAGGGCCCTGGGGGCCTCGTGCCCCCTCCTCTAGCCGCTGCCCAGCCCCCCTCCCTCCGCATCTGAGAAAGCCCTTCAGCCCTGCAGTCCGCCCGGCCACCCGGGCCCCTCCACCAGGCACAGCCGTCTCCAGGGCTGGGAAGACGTTTTATTTCTGTAAATAGAAGCCAGCAAATGTGTACTGTGATTTATTTTAATGTATTCTTGAGGACAGAATGGAAGTTCTTTTTAAAAAAAATTTTTCCAGACCTTCGATTCGAGGGGACTTTTATTTTGGGGGGGAAGAGTGGGGTGGACTTTTTAGGATAGAAACAACACTTCGCAATAAACTCATTTTTTTGTCCGTTGGAGCCCTCCCCCCTCGATCATGTGACCTAGTAATGTTTGTAAGAAAAAAAAAAAAGCCAAAAAAAAAAAAAAAATGGACGGGACTGAAAAGGAAGGGAAGCTACCTACCAAAAATACAGAAAGAGCAAAGGCCGAGTGGAGCTGGCCACACAACACGTTTCTACGGATTTCGGATTTCTACCCACCTTTCCTCACTCTGTGTTTTATATATATTCTATATAAATATATATTGTGGATGGCCGCCATGGCGAGGGGTGGCTGGGGAGCTTTTGTAGGGGCGGGGGGACAGGTGACCCGCCCCCTCATCACAATCCGCTTTGAAGTCTGTATTTTTTTATAATAAAATGGACAAACGGTAAGGTGTTGGTGTCCGTCTGTTGGGGTGGGTTAGAATTGGGGCAGTTGGGAGGGTTCTGGGGAGTCCCTTGCTTGGGGCAGTCCTCACTGCTTCCTGTCTGATCTCAGGGTACTGGGGGGTCTGCAGGTAGGAGGCCGGCTTCTTAGGGATCACCCCGATCCTCTGACAAAAGCCTGGCTTGAGGGCGCATGCCTGTCACCGCAGTGTGGCCGCACGAGGGGTGGAGGCAGCAGCCTTGGTGTACACAAACAAAAGACTGTGTCGCCACACAGTGGGAGGCTCGCGCGACCCCGAGACCGCCCTCTGACCTTTATACGTGCACCCCCCGACACACGCACACACAGTAAATGAACCCTTCTGAGTCATCTCCATCGCCAGGCTACATTTCTGTGACTCAGTTTCCCCATGTGACTCAAGTGTGTGAGGGCTGTGGGTGATGTTCATCTCTCTCTTTGGGGGAAGGGAGGCCTAGGGTTCCCCAGCTGAGGTTCTCCGTTTGGGGTTGCCGACAGGCATGGGGGTCACCCGTGAGAGGTGACCCCACAGGGTCTGGGACCCCAGCGGCGGCCCCTCGCCTGCCTGTCACCCGCAGCGACCGCGTTCGGGCACAATTAGCCAAGAGGCAACGCTCGGAGCCCATTAATTCAGCCGCTCTGGGCCCTGCAACGGGAGCTGCTTCCTAATGAGGCCGGTGGACCGTACAAAGGGCCTTGTGTCCACGCCGGCCCTGCCCAGTGGAAGGCGGGCCGACCGGCAGACGCTGCCTTGGGGAGGCCCGGCAGCACTGAGGATGAGCCCAGAGAGACACCCCCACCTGGACACTCAGACCAGGGTGCTGCCAGCCCCAGGGACCCTGACACTGACAAGGTCACACGTAGGGAGGCGGCACCAGCTACAAGCCAGGGTTTGGTGGCCAGCCCTTGGGAGGTAGAGGCAGGTGGATCTCTGAGGTCAAGGCCAGCCTGGGCTACGGTGTAGAACGGAGGAGAAAAGAGCGAGGGCCCCAGAGACGCCTGGGTGGGTAAGCCTGCTTGCTGCACACTGAGGACCCAAGTTCAAGCCCCAGAATCCTTGGAAAAAGCCAGTCCAGGCCATACAAATTTACAACCCGGGGCCTGGGACAGGGACACAGGATCCAAGTGATGCAGATGAACCCTAGGGCCGGCTCCTCGGCCTGCTGTCCAGCCTGGGGCAGGTGCTGGTGCCTCTGAGGCCGGGACTCGGCAGACCAATGCCAGACTCCCCTGAGCTGCGGCCTGGGGCCTGCCCCCACCCCGGGCACCCCACCCAGGCCGAGCCCTGCAGTTCCCGGAGCCGAGGTGGCATCGGTATGCTCGTCCTGTGTCTGCGTCTTTTCCACCCGAAGCTTCCGGAGAGAAGCAATCTCTCTCCCGCAGCCCTTTACTGCCGCCTCGGTAGCCACCGTGGGCAGGGGGTGGCGGCGTGGGGGACAGCCAGGTTCGAGGTCCCCAGGGACCCTGATGATGCCTCTGGCCCCTCAGTTCTCAATAGAAAGCAACATCCACCTCCTCCCAGCCCCCCAAGCGAAAACCATGCCCGCTTTTCTTTCTTTTTCTTTTCTTTTCTTTCTTTCCCTTTTTTTTTTTTTTTTTTAGACAAGGTCACACATAGCCCAGGCTGCCCTTGCTGTGCAGCCCAGGATGACCTTGAACTCTGGATCCTCCTGCCTCCATCTCCCAAGTGCTGGGATGGCAGTTGTGTGCCACACCCAGCATGGTTTTTTTTTTTTTTTTTTTTTTGCTTTTATGCAAGTAATTCTCCTTTGTCTAGATTTTTCTTTTCATCTTTGGACCCTCTGCCCCGCGGGTGAGGATCCAGGACTGTCTTAATCCCTGTCTGTCTCTGCCACCTAGAATGCACTTGGTACACAGTGGGCACTCAGTCAATGTCCGTTTACTGACTGAATAAATGTTGTATATATCTACGCAGATAAAGCTACATGATCAAAAAGAAAACAAGCACGTCAAACACAAATTGCCTTGGGGCGGCCGAGGCAGAGGATGGTCAGTTTGGGGTCAGCCTTGGCTCTGGAGCAAGAGGAGCCCACTTTAAAAAAAAAAAAAAAGACCTTTGCATGTTAAAACGAGTAAATAGCAAACGTCTCTCATGTCAAGGTCAGAGTGTTCTTGGTGTGCACTAAGTGAGCACCAGCTGTGTGCAGACATCACTAGGCTCCGCCTCCACCTTGCCCTGGGATGCAGCTGGGACACAGGGGGACACCTGGACACAGCCCGGAGACACCGGGGAACCATGAATCACGAGAGATGACACGGGGCGGAAATTAACCAGACAATTCCCCACGTGGCCGTGGGGACACCCGCAGACCTGAGGGCTTCCACCCCAGGATGCTAGCTAGTCTCAGGTGCTGGTGAGCAGCCACTGAGGGTGGGGGCGTGGCCTGATGGGGCGGAGCCTGGGGCAGGTGCCTGTGGGACTGGACTTCCTGGGAGGGGGCGGAGTCGAAGGGCAGATGCAAGGTGGGAGGGACGTGGCCCGGGAGGGGTGGGACTTGGGGTTCAGTCATGGGGTCAGAGGCCTCCTGGAGCCCCTGCAGGTGTGGGAGGGGAGCTGCACCCCCAAACGTGGATGGACAGAGCTTCTGGGGCTCCCCGACCCAGCCATGCCACAGAGGACTTAGGAAAGTGTTTCTGCTTTTATTGAGGCCAGGGAGGGAGAGGTGGGGTGGGGACTCAAGGCTGGGGGCCAGGGACTTGGTGAGTCATACAGGCCTGGGACCCCTCTGGCTGGGTAGGGTCAGAATCCCTCCTGGGCTCCCCACCTTCATCCTCTACACTTACTGGCTCACAGACCAGGCCTGAGAGAGGGAGAGACCTCATCTGGGTCCCCTAGGGAGTGTCCACCCAGACTCTCCTAACCCCATCGATGGGAAATGGAGGTCTAGGAGCCCCGAGGGAAGGTTCAGTTGGCCTTATGGGCAGTGTGGCCCACGGGAGGGAGGCTGGGCTGTGGCGATGGAGAAACTGAGGCCTCTCTTAGGCCCCATGGGTTGATGGGATAGGACCAGGATCATCGAGCTGGGCAGAGAGGACTGTGTGCTGGACCAGGTCTGATGAAGCCAAGGCACAGTCAGGGTCCCTTCCCTGTAAAGCTGGTCCCCACTGTCCTCTCTCTGTCTTTGCATTGGGGGGGGGCTAAAATTCTACCCCAACCCTGCTCCCACAGTGGACCTAACTCCTGGGGATAAGAGAATCTTCCAGCACACCTTTAATCCCAGCACTCGGGAGGCAGGGACAGGCAGATCTCGAGGCCAGCCTGGGCTACAGAGCTACACAGAGAAACGCTGTCTCGAAAAACAAAACAAATCAAAATTATGTCTAGTTTCTGATGCTTCTTGGGCTAGCCTCTTCTCCCAAGGAGAGAGATAATTGCTTTTCCTGCTGGGCCTCAGTTTACCCATCTGTACCACAGGCTAGACCTACTTTATAGTTGACCGAGGAAGGATGGCTCATTCTCTAGGCTCCATGTGGGGACCCTGTTCATGGCTTGTGGGTGGGGTGGGTCCCTGGAGATGCCAGCCCGTGCGGACCCCAGCTCTCTCCTGGTACCTGAGCTCCTCCAGGCCAGAGCCAGTTTGGGGAGCTCTCAGGATGGGACAGCCTTCAAGGGTGCTTTCTCCAGCAGAAATGGGAGCCAGGAGTCACCGTGGGATGGCCAGGGAGTCTGGAGTCTTTAGACAGCCTTCTGGTGGTCCTGGCAGAATTGGGGGCTGTCCCCAGCCCTCTCCTCTGTCACCACTGAGCTAGAGTTAAGGCAATATCTCACTCCCTCCCGCCCTGTGTCAGTGACAGCTGGGTCCCCACACACTGGGGCGATATTAGTGTCGTTTATCACACATGAACAGGCCTGTGGCTCAGCAGCCATGTCTGTGGCTATGAGGGGAAACTGAGGAACAGAGATGTGTGACAGCACCTGAGGCCATACCTTTAGGGACTCGATAAACCTGGCTTCCAGCACCTTCCTTACCTACACACCGTGGACCAGGGTCCATCCAGCAGTTTCCTTCGGTTGGTCAGGACGATGGCGGAGGACCCGGAGGGTTCCTGTGTGTCTCACCAAATCTGTCACCTTCCCAGAACACTTGCTCAAGGTCTCAAGGAGCCTGATGGGTGGACTGAGTCAGTGCTCTCCCTGTCAGCTGGGGGCGGCTGGAGGCGCTGGCCTCTTTTCCCATTGTTCACTCCCCCTTGGAAGGCCAGAGATGGGGCTGGTAGCAGGCAAGGCCTCTCTCAGATGAGGGAGGCAGCGGGGGACTCCACGGGAGCCAGTGGTGCTGGCTGGCAGATCTTTAAATTAAAATACATATATACACCGGATAAATAACCCGGGCCCATATCCTGGTGACAGGCAGAATTAAGTTGCCTGGTTGGGGACCCGACAGTGAACACTGAGGACAGCAGGATAGGACAAGAGACGTCACCCGCTCTCACGGCCCCCCGACCGTCCCTGGTTCTATTCTGCCAACCTTCTCACACACACCCTCCCTCCTCCCTGCTGGGGACCTGGGACAGATGCTGAGGGAGTGAGATTCGAGGGTTTAGGACACCAGATTCTGGGTCCCAAGTTCTGCCAGAGGAAGGAGGCGTTAGGCAGATCACCAGCTCTCAGGAGCCGCTGCAGTCTGTCCCCTGTCTCACGCAGGCCCAAGGAGGCCCCCAAGGGGCCCCCACACAACTGCGGGGTCCCCAGCCCCAGAGCCCACAGAGAGGGGCGGAGGGCGGGAGGGTTTTTTTCAATTAGGAATCAGCTAATCGCCAGAGAGGGCCGCTCTGGGGCCCAGGGAATCTTTTCTGAAAACCCTGTACAATGTTAATGACCTGGACAATCCCGGGATTAGGCCACTGGGAGGGAAACCAAGGTGCAGGGCTGGCGGGGGGATTAGCAGATCGGAGGCTGGGGGAGCGGGCTTTGGGGGAGCGGGCCCTTGAAATCCATTTTCTCATTGAAGATTCCAATTTTATAGCTGGGGAAACTGAGGCCCGGAGTGTGGGGGCAGGAGTCCCTCCAAGAGTACCCTCCCCAAGGCAATCAGGCCTGTTATTCATTAGCTGTCCCTCCCTCGGTTTCTGTGAGGATAGACCCTACCGAGAGCATGGAATCCCAAGGGGCTCTGATCTCAGGGTCCCTGCACCCCAGTGTGTCCACGGGGCCCATCGTTGTGTTCCGGTTTCCTGGAAGTTTCCTCCTGATTCTGATCGTGTAAAAGATCTCTCACTGTCTGTGTTTGCTGGGGTTGGGTGCTGAGTCGTGAGCTTCGTCGGGGTCCCGTGGGAACCATCGCAGAGGAGGAGTGGCTGTGGGGTCCTTTTCCTCAGGCCACAGGGATGGGCAGAAGCCAAACAGACAGCAGGCAGGGACCCCCGTGCAGAGTGGGTGGCTGGGGGAGCGGGGAGGGAGAAGAAGGGTGTTTTGTGGGGTTTCTCTTTCCTTTTATTTTTTATTTTGTTGTCTGGTTGGGTTTGTTTCTTTATTAGAGAGAGGGTCTTTTTTTGTTGGTTTGCTTTTTGTTTTTTGAGACAGGGTTTCTCTGTGTAGCTTTGGTTCCTGTCCTGGAACTCACTCTGTAGACCAGGCTGGCCTCGAACTCACAGAGATCCGCCTGGCTCTGCCTCCCAAGTGCTGGGATTAAATGCATGCACCACCATTGCCCAGTGAGAGAGGGTCTTATGTCACTCAAGCTGGCCTCAAATTCACTATGTCGCTGAGGATGACCTTGAACTCCTGATTCTCCTGCCTCAGCCTCCTAAGTGCTGGGATGACAGGTGTGTGTCACCAAGCCTGGCTTATGGGGTGCTGGGGATGGAACCCAGGACTTCATGCATTGCTAGGCAAGAGCTCTGCAAACTGAGTTACAGCCTTTCCATTTATTACTATTACTATTATTATTATTATTATTATTATTATTATTATTATTATTATTTTGGTTTTTCTGAGACAGGGTTTCTCTGTGTAGCTCTGACTGTCCTAGAACTCACTCTGTAGACCAGGCTGGCCTGGAACTCACAACAATCCTCCTGTCTTAGTGCTGGGATGACAGGTGTGTGTTACCATGCCCTGCTTCTCCTTTTGAGGGTTTGTGATCTCTAAATGGCTCTGGCATTTCTCCCAGAATTCTCTGACCTCAAGGCCTCCCTGGGGGAGGGGTGCTCTTTATCCCACACCCCCCTCTCCCCCATCCAGCCGTGGCTACGAAGTCGCCCGCTGTCCCCCGGGGACCCTACCCCACTAGATACATAGGGAATTGGAAGGGGTTACCCTCTTTGACATTCAGAGGCTGCTTGGTGGACGGCTGGGGAAACTGAGGCCAGCTGATTAGGACTCTGTCTCCCGGACACCTGTGGGAACTGGTAGTCCAGATGCAGGGAAAGTGAACAGAGAGTGAGTGATTGCCGGGGCTAAGCCTGGACCAGGGTGAGGATGTCTCAGGTGGGCGCATGTGGCACCCCACGGATGACCTCAGTGTCCAGGCCTAGGTGGGCTCCGTGACTCTGTTTCCCTACATCACCACCACGGTTCTCCATGCTGTTCCCAGTGCCTGGGGATGGAGAGCGGCTTCAGGGTGTCGGGGGGCTCCGGGCTCCCCTACCTCCCCACCCCCAGCTGTCAATCAGGCCCTCCGGGCCCCCTTCAAGTCGTCACGGCCCAGCAGTGGCCCGGGGAGGGATTATTCCGGCCTGTCCAGGGTGGATTCAAGTGGAACAGGCGCGGACGAGCGGAACGCGCCCCCGCGGGCCGGGCTGCCCGCCTTTGTCCACCGGCCGGAACGGCCGCCACCTCCCGCCTGAGCCTGGGTGCATTGTGCGGCCGTCCTCGGTCACTTAGCTGAGGTCCCCTGTCTGCGTGGCCGCTGGGCGGCTCCGCCGCTCTGGCCCCCTGCCTTGGTTTCCCCACCTGTGCGCTGGGTGCCCCCCTCGGCCCCTCTCCCTGGGCCAGAGGGTGGACGCGGGTCACGTGGGCGCAGGAGAGTGTGGGAATGTCCCCGAGCGCCCGCGCGTCCCCAGGGCGCACCCGATCGTCCCCGGCTTGGCTTTTGTTCAGGAAATTCGTGATGGCAGGGAGAACCGATCCCCTCGCCGTCTGAATGGAGCCGAGGCAAATGCTGTTGACCCCTGACCCTGGCTCCCTAATCCCAGCGTCGAAGCTGTCCCCCAAGAGGGGTCCCAGGAGATGATCTGGGGCTCGACCCTCGGCCCAGGCACCGAGGGGAGGCTTCCGGGTCAGGGTCTGCGGGCCTTCAGGGGAACATGGCTGCCCCGTGGCCACGTGCCCGGTCACCGGGGCTCAGAGGCCGCCCTGGGAAACTGAGGTACCGAGGACAGCTGGAGCCCACAGAAAGCCCTTACTCTGTGGTCCAGCGCAGAACCTGCTGCCTCAGGGCTGTGTGTCACGGCCCTGTGGCTTGCCGTCTCTGAGTCATCCTGGGGACTTCCCTGTGTCACACACACTGCTGGGAATGACCAGAGAGAGGAGACCTCCCTACAATAAGGAAGGGCTTGCCACTCTTCGTTGCCTCCTTTGTACAGATTCTGCCATAGCTCCTTCCAGGGACAGCCATGGACAGAGCAGGGGAGAAGGCTCAGTGGTTAGAGCACAGGCTGCTCCCGCAGAGGATCCGGGTTCAGTGCCAGCAACCCCATGGCAGCTCACAGCTGCCTGTGACTCCAGTTTCAGGGGACCTGACAGCCCCTTCTGGCCCCCATGGACACACACACACACACACACACACACACACACACACACACACATTTTTAAAAGGCCAGGCGTGGTGGCCCACACCTTTAATCCCAGCACTCAGGAGGCAGAGGCAGGTGAATTCCTCTGAGTTCGAGGCCAGCCTGGTCTACAGAGCGAGTTCCAGGATAGCCAGGGCTACACAGAGAAACCCTGTCTCAAAAATAAATTTAAAAACCACAAATAAGGTGGAGGAAAGGGCTCCTGGGGAGCCACAGGGCCATCCACCCATACGGAAAATCATTTCCTTACATTCTGAAATGAATGAGTGAGTGAATGAATGACTGAGAGGGGTGTCCCCACTTCCTGCAGCAGACACTCTACTCTGTGCCCTCTGGGTCCCAGGAGGCCTCTGTTAGCAGCTTCCCCCACCCACCCACCCCTGCCACGCACACGTGACGCTCTCCTCCATCACAGGCGGGTGGGTGTTCGCATGCTCTGGTGCCCCGGTGCTCCCTGGCGGTCTCATGTCTGTTCCACCCTGCCGAGCTGTTCCCCACGATCAATTTCAATTTGGCCTGGTCTCTGCCTTGAAGCTGGACCCTTCCCTGGAGGGCAACAAGGGGGGAGGTGGGTTCACGCTTCTCCGCAGGGTGGGGGTGGGGTCCTGCTGTTGCTGAGACACCTCGGGCCTCAGTTTCCCTGTGTGGGGAAGGAAGGAGGATGGACGGCCCCAGAGCCAGGCTTGCTGTTTCTTAATCTCACAGCTTTAAATTTTTATTCGTTTGTTTATTTTGAGACAGGGTTTCTCTGTGCAGCCCTGGCTGTCCTGGATCTCGCTCTGTAGACCAGGCTGGCCTCGAACTCACAGAGATCCTCCTGCCTCTGCCTCCCGAGCGCGCTGGGATTAAAGGCGTGCGCCACCGCCGTCCGGCTTCCCCTCGTATGTGTTCTGTGCCTGTGGTATGCTTGATTTTGTGTAGGGGAACAGGTGGGGACCACTGTGAAAGCTAAAGTTCTTAAATTAAGAGTGAAGAAAGGTGGCCATGCAGAGACCCTGAGGCACTGGGGGGGCAGGGAGGAGGCACCTGCTCTCAGGGAGGACGGGAGGGCAAGGAGGTGAGGACAGGGCAGGAGAGCGTGGAGCGTGGTCAGCCTGGGTGGTGATGCTGTTACTCAGTATCAGTCAGTAGCCAACATTGGCCGAGTGCCGATTGTGTGGCAACAGCCAACCTTCACCTTGCCGGGCAAACACAACCCTCTGCTTGTTTATATCCATTTCACAAAGGGAGAACTGAGGCCACAGAGGAAGCATGTCCCTGGAGACGGTCACAGAGCCAGTGGGTCCGTGCGTGCCTCAGTTTCCCAGACAAGAGTTTGGAAGGAAAGTGGGACAGAGGAGGTGTCCCTCTCTCTCCTGGCTTTGTGTGGCCCGCAGCTCCAGCAGCCACTAGGTGGAGCGAAGAGGCCAGTGGAGACCCAGCTGTGGCGGTGCGCTCTCCTCAAGGAGCCTCCAGAGCACCAGCCCTGCTCTCGGCCAGGTCGCTGGGCTCCCGGGACACCAAGGCCCCACGGTGACACCCACCTGACAGCCTGTCAGCCAGCCACGCCCAGCCGCTGCTGAGCCCAGCATGGCCAGCATCCATGTGGCTGAGCAGGTATGGATGGGGAAACCGAGGCTGAGCTGAGTAAGCACAGGAGAGCCCCGAGTGCTGGGCTCAGTGGACGGTGGAGTGGAGGGGCTGGTTCTGCATGGACAGCCTGAGGGGAGACCGAGGCCATGGGCACCTCCTCAGTTCACTCCTGCAACGTCGCCCCGGCACCATTTGTGGGCCCTCTCAGACACCTGCCAATGGACACGCGTTCTGGGGCCTCCTTCAGCTGCAGGAGCTGTGTGGTTCTCAGTAGATTTTGGGAAGAGAGAAAGGGGGGGAGGAGGGCATCAGAAAGGAACTTCGGGGTCTCCTGTGCAATTAGCACCTCTGTGTCCCGTGTCACTAACACATGGGGGCTTCCTAGCAGTGTTATCACCTCTGGGACCCCCTGTGTGTGATTAGCACATGGGTTTCCCTTGAATGGACTAACACACCCCTCAGATGATGTCGCCACCCTGCACCTGTGCTTGCTGACCCCAGAACTCCACTGCATCACAGGATCAAACCCAAGTGCCCCCCCCACCCCGGCCTTTGCACAGGTGTGTGTGTGTCGTGTTCTCCCCCTCCCCCGCCCCCGCCCCACCCCACCCCCGTGCGTCATCCTGTGAGCGCTGGGGCCAAGGGCTGCGATTCCATCCTATTCGTCCCGAGTCATGTGCGGCTGGAGTACACGGCATGTGTGTTCTTTCTGCACGTGTGCCTGTGCACACGCGGGGGCCGGAAGACAGCCTTTCAGGTCACCAGGTGTCTCCAGGATTCCCCACCCAGCCTGGTCAGCGGGGAAACGGTGTAAATGGCGTCCTCTTCCAGTGGGCCGCTGTCCCCCCCACCCCCCACCCCGCTGTAATAGGATTGCGACTTTTGAAGTTAATAGGAAATGAGAGAGGAGGCTCCCACTTGGAGAATATGGGGTGTAGGGACGGATTCGGAGGGCTTAGGGGGCCTTTGTGAGCTGGGCTGGGCGCCTTCTAGCCACAGGCTGGCGTGATGAAAGGACCATGAAATCTGTGGTGTCAGGACAGCCCCTGCTTGAGACAGGGTCTGACTTCAGGAAAAGAAAGGGGGTAAATTGCGGGCCGCTTACATGTGTGTGCATCTGCGTGTGACCCAGCAGGGGGTCTCCTCAGCCGAACGCTGCCCCTCAGGCCCCTCCAGGTTCCCAGATCCCCAGCCCAGCACAGCTAGGAGCTTGGGGATTGCTAAGAAGGATGCCTGGGGACCAGCGCTTGCTGCCCGGGGCTTCCCTACCACCCTCCAGGACCAGAACCTCTAAACAAGGCTCCTGTTGGCCAGGGACACAGAACACAGGACAGGAAGGAATATGTGTGTTTGTTCGGTTTAGGGTCAAATGTCTCTTGTTTTCAAAGAGTCATCTTGTTTTTATCTATTTTTAAACATTTATTATTGTATCAGCCGGGTGGTGGTAGCGCACACCTTTAATCCCAGCACTGGGGAGGCAGAGGCAGGTGGATCTCTGTGAGTTCGAGGCCAGCCTGGTGTACAGAGCGAGATCCAGGAAAGGCGCAAAGCTACACAGAGAAACCCTGTCTCGGAAAACCAAAAAAAAAATTTATTATTATATCTACTTATTTATTTATCAGTGTATGTTTACATAGGGGGTGGGTCTGCTGGTCACATGACCCACCCATGGAGGTCAGAGGATAATTTGAGAAAGTCAGGGATCCACTCAGGTTGTCAGGCTTGGTGACAAGCCCTGTCGCCCCTGGAGCATCTCACCAGTCCTTTCAAAAAGATTGCTCTCTGGGTGGGTGGGGCATTTCAAGACAGGGTTTCTCTGTGCAGCCCCGGCTGTCCTGGAACTCACTCTGTAGCCCAGGCTGGCTTTGAACTCACAGAGATCCGCCTGCCTCTGTCTCCTGAGTGCTGGGATTAAAGGCGTGCGCTACCACTGCCCTGTTTAAAAAGATTTATTTTTGAGTTATTTTCTAATTATGTCTAAATGTATGTGTCAGGATAGCCCAGAAGAGGTAACTGGATCCCCTGGAACTGGAGTTACGACTGCTGGAAGTGGGTGCTGGGAACCAAACCTGGATCCTCTGGAAGAGCAGCCAGTGTGCTAACCACTGAGCTATTTCTCTACCCCTTGAAAAGTGGTTTTATTTTAAGACAGGGTCTCAGGGTTGGGGATTTAGTTCAGTGGTAGAGCACTTGCCTAGCGAGTGCAAGGCCCTGGGTTCGATCCTCAGCTCTGAAAAAAAAAAAAAAAAGACAGGGTTTCTCTGTGTAGCTTGGCTCTCCTGGAACTCACTCTGTAGACCAGGCTGGCCTCGAACTCACAGAGATCCGCCTGCCTCTGCCTCCCGAGTGCTGGGATTAAAGGTGTGCGCCACTGCCGCCCGGCCACCCTCCACTTCATTACTTGTGACGTGGTCTCTCCCACTGAACCCAGCACTCTCCAGCTCTCCTGGGCTGGGTCCACTCCCCAGTGCTGGGGTTACAGGCACATGTCACGGCTCCTGCTTCCCCTTGGGTGCTGCGGATTCGAACTCAGGCCCTCAGCCTTCATGGCAAGCACCACACACACGCAGCCCTCTCCCCAGCCTCCGAGCACGTGTTTTGCTAATGAACTTTAAATTTCTGAGTCTTGTTTCAGTCACCAGGGAAGTAGCCTGGACTCCAGAGTCCTAGTCACTGGCGCTGGTCCGGGTGCCAGTGTGGGCCGTTCCCACCCCGCAGTGGGACTGAGACCACTCACAGAGACGGCCTTCTGCTTCTGTGGCCTCACTCTGTTCCCGATGATGTCTTACTTGGGTCCCTGGATCCAGTCCAGGCCGACTGGCTGACACACGTCCCCACACTTTGGTCCCAGAATTCACTGTTTCTGTCCCCAGCAGTGACACACGCTCTGGCTCGTCTTTATTTTCCTTCGCCCGGAGCTCACAGCCATCCTCTGCCTCAGCCTCCGGAGTGCTGTGATTCCATGTGTGGGTCCCCACACCCACTTATTTATCGTCTCTCTTTTCTTCATTTAAAAATATATTTGCTTTATTTTCGTGTGTGCCGGAATGTACATACATGAACCATGTGTGTGCAGGAGCCCGTGTGCATCAGAAGAGGATGTGAGCCGTCTCTCCAGCTCCATTTCTTGTCTTAAGAGCATGGGTTCTCAGGGTCAGTGAAAGGGCTCAGTGGGGAAATGTGCTTGTAAGTCTGACGACGAAGCTTGATTCCTGCAACTCACACAGTCGAGGATAAAAACCAAGTTCTGCACGTTGTCCCCTGACCCCCCCCCACACACACACATGCACACGCACACGTATGCACACACACAAGTAAACACAGACTTTGTGGTGGTGGCGCACACCTTTAACCCCAGCACTCGGGAGGCAGAGATAGGCAGAGCTCTGTGAGTTCGAGGCCAGCCTGGTCTACAGAGCGAGATCCAGGACGCCAGGGCTGCACAGAGAAACCCTGTCTCAAAACACAAAAAACAAAACAAAACAAAAACAGACAAAAGCCCTGTGTCCCTAGAGCTGAAGCCGGGTGTCCAGCCGGGCCTGCGGTCCGTCAGTCTCAGAGGCGGCCCACCACAGACCGCACCAGTGTTCCCTGTCTGTGCTGGGGTGGCTTTTCTACCTACCCTCTTCTTCCAGGTGTCCGGCCTGAGGTGTACGCCTGGATAGGAGGTAGACAGGAGAAACCGAGTCTCTCTGAGACCGGGCTCACCCTCCCAGGGCACCTGCCTGGTCCCCAAGCCCTCCATCCGGCCCCACTGCTCACGTTTCACAGACTGACAAGCTGAGGAGCAGAGTAATCTGGATGGGACCACAGACTCGGCCTAGATCTGTTCTCTGAACCCCACATTCCCTCCAGGATCCCCCCACAGTGATCAAAGGGCCCAAGGTCCCCATCCAGCCCACCCAGAGCATCTTCCCAAGGGGGTTTGAGACCATCTCCCCTAAAACCCTCATGTTTAAGCTAGCCGTTGCCTTGGCAACAGTCTGAGGCTGACCTTTGTGCAGGGGAAAAAAGGTGACCTCCCCCCCCCACCCCGTCCCCGTCCCTTCCCACCCCCTCCTCCAGGGTTGAAAGCTGCTGTCTAAACAATGCATTAAGGATTTCGGGCCGCCCTGCACGGAGGGAGAATTTCAATCCAATCCCCCGGCATCCACTCCTGAACTTGAAACACCAAATGGTGGTGACAAAGTGCGTCGTCAGTCAGACGCGCACACACCCTGGGCCTGGGAACCCACAGGCACTGGGATTCCCGCCCCAGCTTTGTGTCCATGGAGACCACAGCCCCAGCCTCAGTTTCTCTAATCTGCTAAGTGGGCCCAAAGGAAGAGCCCCTCAGCACCAAGGGCACAGAGAGAGGAAGGTTCAGAGCGGGGGGATGGGGAGCAGGGGACACACCTGCCTCACAGGTGAGGAAGGGACTCAGCCAGGTGCAAGGCAGCCACCTGCAGCTGTGTGGGAAGCGGGTGGGGACACAACACACGCCTGTCCAGTCCTGCTAAGAGACAGAGACATGCAGAGAGGCAGGCAAGGCCTTGGTGGCTCAGGCCTGTCACCCCAGCACTTGGGAGGCTGAGGCAGGAGGATCAGAGTTCAAGGCCGGCCTCTGCTGGAGAGTTAACTGGAGACCCTGGGGCAGCAGGGGAAGGAGGACAAAGAAGAACAGAAAACCGCTGGAGCCTGAGCTCAGGAAGTTGCAGAAGTGAGCTGCCTGTCCATCTGTCCTCTGTCTGTCCATCTGTCCTCTGTCTTGGCTCTAAGAGTGCTCCCTCTGTCTCTGGCAGTCAGACAGTTCGTAGGAAAAGGGACAGAGCCAGGCCTCTTGAAGGGTCAGCACCCAGCAGGAGGAACAGCCTGTGCGGAGGCCTGAGGCCGGACCTGCGGTGGGTGGAGCTGGAGTCCTGAGCCACCTAGAGGTGTCACCACTGTCCCCAGGCTGCGGAGCCACACAGCTCTGCCAGCAGCAGAGGCCCGGGATGAGATGCACCCATGGCAGGGACGGCTGCCTGAGGTGGAGAAGGGATGCCGGACAAGGGTTCAGTCACTGAGCCTCACCCCCCCCCCCCATCGTTTTCCATTCCCAGAGGCTAAGGGACACTGCCGGATTCTCACGCCGAGCTCTTGAGCCCCCCTGAGGCCCCTGCTCTGGCCCTAGTGAGAAGCTGGGGTCGAGGATTCGGGAACGTCCTTCGCTGCTGCCTAGCACCCAGCACGCACAGCTGGTGCCCGGTGATGTGGGTGTCCCCGACACCGCTGGCGTCACATCTTGGTTCCACCAAGACTTAACTCTAAGGTGACATTCGCAGGTCCCAGGGGTCCTCTGGAATACCTGCGACACCCCAGCGGTGCAGGCCTGAGACGGTGGAGCACTCTGAGAGCCTGCCCGATCTGAGCTACGCAAGGCCCTCTCCGGAGGCCAGGCTGGGAGGCACCGGGGAAGGGCAGAGTGCCACGGACCTGGAAACACAAGATGAGCGCCTCCTGAGCCTCAGGTCCTCACCCGGCAGGTGTCAGCACCGCCATGAAGATGGGGTGCAGGTCTGTCTGGCCCTATGTCTGTCTCATCTCTGTGTCTGTCCTGACCTCTGTGTCTGTCTGTCCCATCATCTCTGTGTCTGTCTGTCCCATCATCTCTGTGTCTGTCTGTCCCAACATCTCTGTGTCTGTCTGTCCCCATCTCTGTGTCTGTCTGTCCCATCTCTGTGTCTGTCTGTCCCCATCTCTGTGTCTGTCTGTCCTCATCATCTCTGTGTCTGTCTGTCCCATCTCTGTGTCTGTCTGTTCCCATCATCTCTGTGTCTGTCTGCCCCCATCTCCGTGTCTGTCTGTCCCCATCTCTGTGTCTGTCTGCCCCCATCTCTGTGTCTGTCTGTCCCATCATCTCTGTGTCTGTCTGTCCCCATCTCTGTGTCTGTCTGCCCCCATCTCTGTGTCTGTCTGTCCCATCATCTCTGTGTCTGTCTGTCCCCATCTCTGTGTCTGTCTGTCCCATCTCTGTGTCTGTCTGTCCCCATCATCTCTGTGTCTGTCTGTCCCATCATCTCTGTGTCTGTCCCATCATCTCTGTGTCTGTCTGTCCCATCATCTCTGTGTCTGTCTGTCCCATCATCTCTGTGTCTGTCCCATCATCTCTGTGTCTGTCTGTCCCCATCTCTGTGTCTGTCCCCATCATCTCTGTGTCTGTCTGTCCCCATCATCTCTGTGTCTGTCTGTTCCCATCATCTCTGTGTCTGTCTGTCCCATCATCTCTGTGTCTGTCTGTCCCCATCATCTCTGTGTCTGTCTGTCCCATCATCTCTGTGTCTGTCTGTCCCCATCATCTCTGTGTCTGTCCCATCATCTCTGTGTCTGTCTGTCCCATCATCTCTGTGTCTGTCTGTCCCCATCATCTCTGTGTCTGTCTGTCCCATCTCTGTGTCTGTCTGTCCCCATCTCTGTGTCTGTCCCCATCATCTCTGTGTCTGTCTGTCCCCATCATCTCTGTGTCTGTCTGTTCCCATCATCTCTGTGTCTGTCTGTCCCATCATCTCTGTGTCTGTCTGTCCCCATCATCTCTGTGTCTGTCTGTCCCATCATCTCTGTGTCTGTCTGTCCCCATCATCTCTGTGTCTGTCCCATCATCTCTGTGTCTGTCTGTCCCATCATCTCTGTGTCTGTCTGTCCCCATCATCTCTGTGTCTGTCTGTCCCATCATCTCTGTGTCTGTCTGTCCCCATCTCTGTGTCTGTCCCCATCATCTCTGTGTCTGTCCCCATCATCTCTGTGTCTGTCTGTCCCCATCATCTCTGTGTCTGTCTGTCCCATCTCTGTGTCTGTCCCCATCATCTCTGTGTCTGTCTGTCCCATCTCTGTGTCTGTCTGTCCCCATCTCTGTGTCTGTCTGTCCCCATCTCAGTGTCTGTCTGTCCCCATCTCGGTGTCTGTCCTCTACACTTGCCATGAAACCAAAGTTCCCAGGTGCCCAGGTTTCTGCGCCCTCCCCTGGACGGCAGTCTCCCTGGGACTGGTATCTTGTCAGGGTTGAATGCACGGAGGACAACGTAAAGATTTTTAAGAACAGCACCCCGGGCTGGGAGACACCGCACGGGACATGGAATCTTCCTGAGTCACAGTTGTGAGCCACCGGAAGTGGCCCCGTGAGGGTGCTGGGAACCAAACTCAATCCTCTGGGAGAGGAAAAAGTGCTCTTGCCTGTTGAACCACCTCTCCAGCCCCAAGACACACATAAAACAATAAAAATTGGGTGAAGCGGAGACGGTACATGTACATGCTAATCTCAAATCAGCTAACATTTCTTGGACATTATGCTTTTTTTCCTGAACGTCTGTTCTTTAGGGCTCAGTTTTAAAAAGTAAGAAAAAATAAGGTCAAGCCAGGTGTGGTGGCTCAAGCCTTTAATCCCAGCACTCGGGAGGCAGAGGCAGGTGGATTTCTGTGAGTTTGGGGCCAGCCTGGTCTACAGAGTGAGTTCTAGAACAGGCTCCAAAGCTACACAGAGAAACCCTGTCTCAAAAAATCAAGAACAAAGCAACAATAACCAAACTGCCATGAAACCCCACAATGTCTTGTATAGTTCAGGTTGCTCTAGAGCTCACAACTGGCCAAGGTGACCCTGATCTTTTTGTCTCCACCATCCCATGATAGGTGTGCACCAGCGTGCCCAGTCCACGCTGTGCTGGAGATGGACCCCGGGCTTTGTGCGTGCTAGGCGACTGCTTCTCAGCTGTGGCTACAGAGGCCACCCTCGTCCCCTTTCTGGCCTGAGGAAACCTGTTATGAAATGCTGCACAGACGTGTGCCCTGGATGCTCATGATGACCTCTCTGTTGGGGACAATCCCCATAATGGGCGTCTAAGACACGTGTGACTCTTTGGGACCTTCAGGACAGACCCTGGGACTCCGGAATGCCAACACACACAGGGCTGCGCTGAGATAACTTGAATTCTCGTCTGATTTGATAGACCCAGAAGTCTGTTGGCATTTGAACTCAGGTATGAATATTGGTCAATCTGAGGTTTTGTTTTTCCAGGGAGTTGTAATTATGTGTGTTGGCTTGTTTTCTTTCTGTCCATCACCAGCTGCTCGGTGTGTGTTTTGTGGCTCTGTTTCCTACCTGGGACCTTGTGTCTCTTTTTGCTGACTTTTCTGGTCCAGTTGGAGGGACAGAAACAAGGCAGCCTGGGAGTTTTTCTTCCAAGTGTGTTTTAGAGCTGGCAGAAACTTCCAGGTCCCAGACTGACCCTGTCCAGCTTTGGGAAACTCTCCCCCAAAGTCCCCATGTGGATGACTGCTGGGGTGGAGTGGCCCCAGGAGCCCGGGAGGGCTGGAGTGGGCCAAGGGACATAGGGAAGGGGCTCACAAAAGACCCCTTGAGTTTGTCTACGGATCTGGATTCTCCCCAAATCAGACTGACAGGGCTGTAGACATCCTTGGACTCTCAGGAGGGGTGCACAATGTCGCCTGTCGACCCGCGTTTTCTGCCGTCCCCGCTCTGTTGGCCTCTGTCTGCCCCTAGGCAGCCATGGAAACTAGAGCAGAGCCTCTCCAGGCAGGCTGTCTTTGTTGGGGTTTTGTGTCCTAGCTGGGAGACGGTGGGGTCTGCTTTCTTTCAACCCCCCCGCCCTGGACAAGGCCGGGGTGACGGCTCTCAGCAGGCAGTAGTCACACTGGACCCATGTGTGTGTCTGACGGCTGAGCCGGAGGAGGGTGTGGTGAGGTTCGGCTCCTGCGAGGCTCCCCGCCCTTTCCATCCCCAAAAGAGGTGGGCCCGGGCCCCACAGCGTCCCGAGCCGTAGCCAGAAGTGGTGCTGTTGTGTGAGACGGTTTCACTATGTAGACCAGGCTAGCCTCAATTATCTCCTGTCTCTCCTGTGCTGGGATTAAGAGCATGGGCTACCACATCCGGCCAGTGTGGAGTTTATCACCACCAAATACATAAGGGGTCAACGCATGTGTCATAGACATATTAAATTTATTTATTTATTTATTTGTTGTGTGTAAGTGAGTGTGCGTCTGTGCCCTTGGAGGAGATGACTTCAGACCCACTGGAGCTGGGGTTACAGGTGGTTGTGACCCGGAGTGCTGGGAACCGAATTCTGACCCTCTGAAATAACAGCCAGTGCTCTTAACCACTGAGTCATCCCTCATATTATTTTTTGAATATAAAATATATTAGCAGGGTAGTAGTGACACACACCTTTAATCCCAGCACTCGGGAGGCAGAGGCAGGCAGATCTCTGAGTTCGAGGCCAGCCTGGGCTACAGAGCGAGTTCCAGGAGAGGCAGGGCGACATAGAGAGACCCTGTCTCAAAATAAATATGCATATCTATATTTAATAAAAGAAAAGGCTTACTGCTCACTTGGAGCCCTTTCTGGAAGTTTCCAGGGTTGTCGGAGCTGTGTGTGGTTCCCAGGCCTGCACGGTATTTACTTTCCTTCCCACCCTCTGTGGTGTGGACGGCAGGGAACTGTCACTTTGTACCCTACACGTGCAGGCCTAGGCCTCCCTGCTAAAAACCGGTAATGGTTCCGGGGAGCCGGGCTCCATGAATAAAACAAGAGGCCCACAGCCGGCTGTCCTCTCCCACAGCGAATGCATAATCAGGCCTCGGGCCAGGAGATGGATGAGGCCGCTCAGAGGCGCCCCAGCAGCGATCAATGATCCATCGCTCATCAGCTAATTGCTGGGGTGCATCAGACTGGTCTGACCCGCTCGTGATGGGCATTACATACCTGTTGGCCCTGGGAGGCCTGTCGAGGCCCAGGCTGCTTCCCCTCGGGGGCCCATCTGTCATGTCACCCAGCAGAGGCCTGGGCCAAGCCAGGCTTGGGGCAGAGATCAGATGTCTGGGATCATGGGACAGCCATCCCATGACCACCCCCACTGCCTGGGTGGGAACCTGGGGGAATCCTGGGCACCCTCTGGAGTTTCCCCTCCAGTCCCCAGATGTGTGTGCACCACTGTCATGGCGGGACCGGACAAGAGGTGGCAGGTGTCCCTGATCCTGTTCCAGCTCCAGGGGCGCTGCGGGCCCTGGTAGGGTCTGCTTTTTCTCTGCTATGTGTCCTCATAACAGACGTTGACAGATGTGTTGAGCAAGGTGTATGCTACCACGCACCTTACTTTTATTTAATTTAGTATATACATGGAGGACAACTTGTAGGAGTCACGTCTCTCCTACCATGTGGGCCTGGGACCGAACACAGGTTGCAAGGCTTGGGGCCAAGTGCTGTTTTGACCCACTGAGCATCTCGCCGTCAGCCTGCCCGCCTGCCCACCTGCCTCCTCCCTCCCTTCTTTCTTTCTTTCATTCTTCACATTTATCTTGTTATTCTTTTTTGTTACTGGGTCTCCTACAACCCACATTGTCCTTAAATCCCCTTTGTGGACCAGGACAACCTTGAACCCAGGATCCTCGCTTCTTCACCTCCAGAGCGCTGGGGGAGCTGCTCTGTCCTGCTCATGGGACGTATAACTCTGGGGTTCTAAGTCAGGTCAGGCCCCGCACAGGCCAGATGGGAAGGAGGGGGCTCTCACCTCCCCAGGAGTTCTGCCAGCTTTTCTCAAAACACCAGGGAACCTGTCCCCCCTGCCCCCCGCCCCCCCAAGGAGAGTCGGAGTCGGAGTCAGACTCAAACTTGTCATTTTCTGGGAAGGAGGAATGGAAATGTTTTCCGAATGAAGTTGGGGTCAGCCCGGGGGACAGGCATGTGCATGGACTGCCTGGACTGGGGTGTAATATAGTACCATGGCTGCAGAAGAGTCTGCGGCTCACCTCACAGGTCCAGGCCTGTTCACTGGCAGGGGCAAGAAGGATGGGGCTGGGGGGAGAGGGAAGGTTTAAGATGCCTTTGTTTTCTTAAATTTATGTATTTCTGGCCCTGGAGAGATGGCTCAGAGGTTAAGAGCACTGGCTACTCATCCAGAGGACCTGAGTTCAATTCCCAGCACCCACATGGTGGCTCACAACTGTCTGTAACTCCAATTCCAGGGGTCTGACACCTTCACACCAATACACATAAGATAAACTTAAATAAATTATTTTTTAAAAAATTATGTGTTTCTTAAATTTAGGCATGTCTGCCTGTCTGTGCATGCCTGGGGTCTTTTGAGACCAGAGAGGGTGTTGGATCCCCTGGAACTAGAGTTACAGACTGTTGTGAGCTGCCACGTGGGTGCTGGGAACTAAACACTGGTCTTCAGAAAAAACAACAAATGTTCTTTTTTTCTTTGGTTTTTCAAGACAGGCAAGACAGGGTTTCTCGGTGTAGCCCTGGCTGTCCTGGAACTTTCTTTGTAGACCATGCTGGCCACGAACTCACAGAGATCCGCCTGCCTCTGCTTCCTGAGTGATGGGGTTAAAGGCGTGCGCCACCACCGCCCGGTTTTTAACCACTGAGCCAGCTCTCCAGTCCCTGTGGTGAAGTTTTTATAAGCTTAGCAGCCAGAAATATCTAGGAGGTTCTTGCCTGGGACAGGAGGCCCTTCCTGCACTCATCCCTCACTTTCCTCCAGGGACAGCCTGTTCTAGAAAGGAAGCTGGTCCCTGAAGCTCTGCCAGGGTTGGGCAGTGGCAGGAGAAGCCATGCACAGTTTGGGGCCTGCAGAAGTCACAGGTGCTAAGACCTGTTTAGGAAGCTGGGTGTGGTGGCATGCACCTTTAATCCCAGCACTGGGGAGGCAGAGGCAGGTGGATCTGGATCTCTGTGAGTTCGAGGCCAGCCTGGGCTAAGGAGGGAGTTCCAGGACAGTAAGGGCTGCACAGAGAAACCCTGTTTAAAAAAAAAAAAGGTGTGTGAAGCTGTCAGACAGAGAAAAAGAGAATGGGGCCGGAAAGCAAACACGGGGTGTTTACAAAACATTGACAGCTGTGTGTACTTAAAAAGAGGGAGAGCTGCCTGCTCAGGGTCTTTGATTTGGGGAGACAGCATAAGGAGAAAGATGCACCCGATGTGCTGAGCTCCGTAGGGGGAGGATCCCAAATACCAGGGGAGCAGAGATGGGAGGGGCCGACCCAGTAGATGCCACCCTCACTGGCACCACTTTGGGGAAACTCAGCTTCTTCTCTTCTCAACACAAGAGTCCTGCTGAGACCTTGGCTGCCTCTCCAGGTCAGCTGACTAGCTCAGGGAGTGGGCCCTCTGCCCCTGTCAGGGGGGATTCTGGGCGGGGCTCCACCCTGACCACGCCCCCAGCCCCTGTCTGGGGGATTCTGGGCGGGGCTCCACCCTGACCACGCCCCCAGCCCCTCACTAGGGATTCTAGGCGGGGCTCCACCCTGACCACGCCCCCAGCCCCTCACTGGGGATTCTAGGCGGGGCTCCACCCTGACCACGCCCCCAGCCCCTCACTGGGGATTCTAGGCGGGGCTCCACAGATAGTTTAAGACTGCCCTGGGCAACCTAGTGAAAGGTTACCTGAATCAAGAGTAAGGGAGGCAGCCAGGGAGTGGTGGCACACACCTTTTTTTGTTTTTTTGGGGGGGTTTTTCGAGACAGGGTTTCTCTGTGTAGCTTTGCGCCTTTCCTGGAACTCGCTCTGTAGACCAGGCTGGCCTCGAACTCACAAAGATCTGCCTGTGTACCACCAGGCGGTACACACCTTTAATCCTTGCACTTGGGAGGCAACGCCAGCCTGGTCTGCAAAGTGAGATCCAGGACACCCAGGACGGTTACACAGAGAAACCCTGTCTTGAAAGACCAAAAAAAGAAAAAAAAAAAAAAAGAGTAAGAGAAGCTTGGTGTGGTGAGCCCTTTTCAAACCCTGAACAAGGTCTTCACTTACTAAAAAAGAAAAAAGAAAGAAAATATTCTCCTATGTCTAATGTATTTTATAGAATTCAAGCGGGATTTGGGGCGACTGAGAATTTTGGGTCCTCCAAGCTGGTGCTGTCATGGAAAGGTCACTTGGAGCTTCTGGGGAAGACAGAAGAGGCCTGGCTGGAGGTGGAGGATGCCTGGAGGGAGCTTCCAACAAATAAGGAGCTGTGTGTGCTGGTGTGGTAGGGGACCTTGAAGGAAACAGCGACAGTAGAGGAGGAAGTCTCAGGGAAGAACAAGGCGGCAGGAAAAAAAATGAAAAACAAATCCTAGCCGGAGAGGGTTTTTGTGTTTTTTTGAAATGTAAATGACACTCCCAGAATTGCCTAATAGTTAAAATGAAAGACTTAAAAAAAAAAAAAATCAAAGGCAAAAGGGATGGAAACTGGAGGGGCCTAATCCTTGACTGTGCTGGGGCGGCTGGGAGGTGCCGCTGGGCTGGGGACCGGGTCGGGTTCTTCTCTGTGAGAGGACGCTTCCAGAATCAGAGAGTCACCGCAGCCTTCAAAGGGAGCCTTGGTGGCCAGGGTCACTTTCTGAGTGTCCATCTCATCCTCAACCCGCAGTCCCGCTCTGATCCTTCTGGTGCTCAGCTGCAGTGGGGAGGCAATCCATGCTGCAGGAGGATGCGTGGTGTGTGGCGGGGTGCTCTTCACAGGCCTCTGTTAGAAACACCGCCAAGCTGGGACACAGGTGCATTGCAAACACACAGTAGGACTGGAGAAAACGAGGTATTTGTCTGCCTTTTCTGTGCCCACGTGTATAGTTGGTTTTCTTTTTTTTTTTATTTTCTTGTTTTATTATTTCGAGACAGGGTTTCTCTGTGTAGCCCTGGCTGTCCTGGAACTTGCTCTGTAGACCAGGCTGACCTTGAACTCACAGAGATCCTCCTGCCTCTGCCTCCCGAGTGCTGGGATTAAAGGCATGCGCCACCACCACCTAGCTAATTTGTTTGAGATAGGGTAGTATAGCCCAGGCTGGCCTAGAAGTAGCTATTGCCAAGGCTGACCTTAAACCTCCCGATCCTCCTGCCTCCACCTCCTGAGTGCTGAGCTGACAGCCGACACTCTACCCATCTATCCATGGCTCCATCCTCATATAATCACGTTCAACGCCCGTTACCACAGCCGGGCCCCAAAGTCCCTCATCCACAGGCTGTTGAGGGAAAAAGCCTATCCTCCTCAGTCCTTCCTCCTCCTGGCCGGCGGCTGTCACCTGCGGCTGTCACCTGGACCCACTGGGTGTTTCTGTCCCTCACTCAGCACTTCAGGACGCCTGGCCTGTCCCTCTTGTGCAGCAGGCATCCCCTGGCTGTTGTGTAAGGCCCAGGGGCCAGGGTCAGGTGACAGAGGGTAGACATGCTGTCTTTTACACACTTGGGAAAACAACCACAACAGAGAGATGAGCCAGGATCTTCAAGGACAAGCCAGGGCTCTTTGTATAGATTTATTTATGGCCAGGTGTGGTGGCGCACGCCTTTAATCCCGGGGCTAGGGAGGCAGAGGCAGGTGGATCTCTGGGATCACACAGAGGCTCCACCTCTAAGGTGTGCCCCCCTCCCCTGACATTGTAATGGGTTAAATTGTGTCCTCAAAAAGGTATATCCAAAACTGGGTGTAGTGCTGCCTGTCTTTAATCCCAGCACTAGGAGGCTGAGGCAAGTGTCTCTCTGTGAGTTCGAGGCCAGCCTAGTCTACACAGAGAATTCCATGCCAGCCAGGGCCACTTCGTGAGACTCTGTATAGAAAACAAAGACATACGTGCAGGTTCTAGACAATCCCTTAGAACCTGCAACTTTGTTTTCCGTAAGTTTTTTTTACATTTGTGTGTGTGTGTGTGTGTGTGTGTGTGTGTGTGTGTGTGTGTGTGTTGGGCATGTGCATAGCACAACACTCACATGGTGGCCAGAGGACACTTTGCACAAACTGATTTTCTTTTTTCTTTAGGTTTTTTGAGACAGGGTCTTACTAGGTAGCCCAGGCTGGCATGTGTGGCTGCACTCCCACTGGGCTCCTCCTGGCCTGGGCTCCAGAGAGTGGTACCTAGCCCTAACCCAGCTTCTGTTCAGCAGACACCTTTGTTTCTCAGAGTCCCCCAAGGATACAAAGGCCTATGTAAACTTTGTTCAGGAAACCCCCGAAAACCATGGTACCTGACGAATCGAGGAATCTGCACTTGGCATTGTATTATTGGGAACTTCTTTCAGGTTGTTTTGAACACTTGGAAATCAACTGGCTAAACTGTAAATATAGAGAAAAATAAAAATGCCCTGGACGAAGGGAAAGTGTTTCAGTCTTTAAAGACTGGACCACCTGCAGCCATGAAAGGCTAAATTCATTTGTAAGGTGCCTCTGAGTTTTCTTTCCATGGATCCGAGTGAACCCACACACCTGTGCCATGACACCTGGAGACAGGCATGCACCATGGTACTGAAATGGATATTCTTCTTCTGCTATGCTGGGTCTTCAAATTTGGTTGACCCTGTACCCCTGAACAGTCTCGCCAGTCCTGAGTGTAACTGTATTTGAAATACCTTTGTATTGGTCAGGGTTCTCTACAGTAACAGGACTTATAGAATGATTCGGTGTACATAGAGAGAAAGGGGATTATTAGAATAATTTAGAGGCTGTGGTCCAGCTAATCCAACAATGGCTGTGAACAGAAGGCCCAGGACTCCAGCAGCTGCTCAGTCCATGAGGCTGGGTGTCTCAGCTGGTCTTCAGTATGCACCAGAATCCTGAAGGAGGAGGCTCTGATGCCGGTGAAGGATGGATGTGCTAGCAAGGCGAGGGCCAGCAGGCCAAGAGTGGAACTTCCCTCTTCCACGTCCTATACAGGCTTCAAGCAAAAAGCGTGGCCCAGACTGGAGGTGGGTTTTCCCAGCTCAAAAGATCTGGATTAGCCAGGCAGTGGTGGCGCACGCATTTAATCCCAGCACTCGGGAGGCAGAGCCAGGCAGATCTCTGTGAGTTCGAGGCCAGCCTGGTCTACAGAGCGAGATCTAGGATAGACACCAAAGCTACACAGAGAAACCCTGTCTCGAAAAACAAAAACAAAAACAAAAAAAAGATTAATCTGGGTTACATGAGACCTTGTCTCAAACAAAACAAAGGCTGAGCCTGGACTCAGTAGACAGAGCCCTCGCCTGGCATGTACAAAGCTCTGGGGTCCATCCTCGGCTCCACATACACCAGGCATGGTGGGACGGTTGCCATCACAGCACTAGAGAGTGGAAGGCAGCAGCAGCAGGAATCCACACGGGATGCTCCCTCCCCCCAGCGGACTTTGCGGGAGACAGGCGTGTGTCACACACCTGTGGGTGTCACCCCTGGGCTGGCTCCGGCAGGGCACCGAGTCACATCTGTCTCTGTCTTCTTTCTGGACCGGTCCAGCTCAGACAAGGTCTCCCCGTCCCCACATCGCAGCCCCAGGGCCCAGACTGAAGGTCGTGTGACACCCCATCTGTCCCTGGCTCTTGATCTCTGGTCCCCGCCGCCTCTCAGGGCTTTGCGAGCTGTGTGCCAGGCTGTGCTCTCCCGTGGAGGAAGCTGGCTGTGTCTTTGCGGCCCCTTTTCATCTCGTGTCCTCCGGGCCTCCCTCGCCACCCCCAGGACTAATTAAGGCATTTTCCTAAACAAGCCCGGTTGCATCTCAGAAAATGAATTCTGAAGCCATCTGGTGAAATGCACTCCCTCCCCTATCTGCTATCACCGCAGAATGAGTGACACCCGGGCACCCGCAGCAGGCCAGCGGCCTGGGAACCAGGAGGCTTCAGACCCGTGATTCCATCTGTGCGGCAAGGCTGGCCAAGGTCAGCAACAAACGCCCCGAGGCTCACCCACCAAGGACGGCCCAGGGGTTTTTATTTCGTTTTATTATTTTTTTAAGTTTTGTTTTGAGACAGGGTCTCAATTAGCCCAGGCTGGCCTCCAACTTAACTAAATAGCTTAAGATGACCTTGAACTCAACAGGCATGCTAGGGGAAGGTTTGACCGGAGCCCTGGCTGCAGGGAGTGAGTTGGCCCTTTTCCAGGTCATGGTGCTGTGTGACTGGTCCTTGCCCACACATTCCGTCCTCAGGGCGAATCTCCTGGAGTGAGAATTTCTGGCTCTGTGGACTTAATGTGAAGAGGGCGTTTTCCAGACTAAAGCCAAGTGCAGGGGGAACCAGTGTGTGCTGCGCCTCTGCGCCCAGCCTACTCACACCCCACAGGGGGCCGAGGGGATGCCTTCTCCTGCCTGTGTGTGTGTGTGCGAGTGTGTATGTGTGCGAGTGTGCATGTGTGTGAATGTGTGTATGTGCAGCTGCAGGTGGAGGTCAAAAGAGAATCAGATCCCTGGAGTTAGCGTTACAGGTGGCTGTCGGCTGCCTGATGAGCGTGCCGAGAACCTAACTCAGGTCTTCAGCAAGAGTTGTATGCACTGTTAACCGCAGCCCTGTCCCTGCAGGCCCTCAGCGCACTCTGTCTCTGTCTCTCGTGTGTTTGTGTGTGTGTGTGTGTGTGTGTGTGTGTGTTGTGTGCCTGTGTGTGTGTGTGTGTGTGTGCGTGCGCGCGCGCGTGCGTGCGTGCGTGCATGTGTGTGTGTGTGTGTGTTGTGTGCCTGTGTGGGTGTGGGTGTGCCTGTGTGCGTGCGTGTGCGTGTGTGCCTGTGTGGGTGTGGGTGTGCCTGTGTGTGTGTGTGTGTGTGCGTGCGTGTGTGTGTGTGTGTGTGTGTGTGTGTGTGTGTGCATGCACATGGAGGCCAGAAGTCAATCTCAGTATTGTCTCTCACGTTCTCCCACCTTGTGTGAAGACGGTCTCCCAGTCACCGTGGAGCACACCCACGCCATGGAGCACACCCCCGCCGAGGCGGGCCAGCTGGCCAGCTCCAGACCTTGTCCTTGGTCTCCCCAGAGGTGGGTTAGTATGCCGCACACACTGGCTTTCTGCATGGTCCCGGGGATGGAAGTCAGGCCTCCCTGAGGCGCAGCTAGCACGCCCCTCCCGAGCCCAGCCGCCTCCCAGCCGCTCCTCGTCAGCTGATGACAGACGAACTAACTCAGCGTCAGGTGAGTGCTGCACGCTCATCTGGTGAGCTTCCAGCTGTGCACGGTGGCCTCTGAACCAGTGTCCCTACATCCAAGACCCTAACTTGGCCATGAAGGGAGCTCACTGGGAACCCAGACTGTGCCCCCCGCCCCACACGGCCCCGTGTCCCTTGCTCAAGTTTTACCGATGTGTGCAAGATGCATCCAATTACAAATGTGTGCAAGGCACCAGTGGATGTGGGAGATTCAGTTCACGAGGGGTGGGACGGGCACTTGGGGTCATGGAGTCTTTAGAGGACCCCAATGAGAAAAGACACAGGAGACTGTGTTAGCAAGTGAGGTCAAGGTCTATGTTACCCTGTGCCCAGCCCCTGCAGACCTGTTCACCGAAGCCGAATAAGAGTAACTGGTGTGGGTTAACTAGAGACCAAGTTAACTGGTTAACAGATGAGTGGTTAACTAGAGACCAAGTTAACTGGTTAACAGGTGAGTGGTTAACTAAGGACCAAGTTAACTGGTTAACAAATGAATGGGTTAACTAGGGTCCAAGTTAACTGTTTAACAGGTGGTTAACTAAGGACCAAGTTAACTGGTTAACAAATGAATGGGTTAACTAGGGACCAAGTTAACTGACTAATAGATGAATGGATTAACTAGGGACCAAGTTAAATGGTTAATAATGACTGGATCAACTGGCAAATTGGTTAAACCATGAACAGGTTTGTGGTGATATTGTGTTCCCCAATATATTGTGCACCCTAGTAAACTTATCTGGGGTCAGAGAACAGAACAGCCACTAGATACAGAGGCCAGAAAATGCTGGTACACACACCTTTAATCCTAGCATTCCAAAGGCAGAGATCCCTCTGGATCTCTGTGAGTTCAAAGCCACACTGGAAACAGCCAGGCATGGTGACTCATGCCTTTAATCTCAGGAAGTGATGGCAGGAAGCAGAAAGGTATTTAAGGCGTGAGGACCAGGAACTAGAGTCTGGTTAAGCTTTTAGGCTTTTGAGCAGCAGTTCAGCTGAGAATCATTCTGGATAAAGACTGAGAGGCTTCCAGTCTGAGAAAACAGGATCAGCTGAGGAATTGGCCAGGTGAGGAAGCTGTGGCTTGTTCTGCTTCTCTGATCTTTCAGCATTCACCCCAATACCTGGCTCCAGGTTTGTTTTTATTAATAAGACCCTTTACATTTCGTGCTACCCAGGTTACTAGATGGCTGGGTTAATAGTTGGTCAGCTGGTGACTGGGCTAACTAATTCCTTGCATTACCATATCTGGTTCTCACTGTTTCTGACTTGCTGTCAAATTGTGGACCCATAGAACCAGCCTTGCTGAGAGACCTGCCCACCCCACACCTCCCACCACTCACCCACTCACCAACTCATACACATCCCCTCCACCACTTACCCACTCACCCACATCCCCGTCACCACGTACCCACTCACACGCTCACACAACTCACAGTCTCCAAGCTTATACAGTAATGCTTGGTGATGTGGGGACCACTTCAAGAGAATTACCTGAAGAACCAGTGGCCGGTGGCACATCTCTCCCCCTTGGCCAGTGCTGCTGGGAGACCCCAGAATTGCCATCTGAGCTTCTGGGCCTGTGATTCCTGACCTAGTGGAACTTGGGGTACACAGCCACCATATGGATGGATCAGGGTACAGGCCCATCGTCCTCTCCAACAAAGCCAGTTCTCCACCTGGGATGAGAATAGGGAAAAAATGTGTTTTAGACAAAGAAAAACAGCTTTGTTGGGAACCCCACTACACCAACGCAGGGCCTGATAACCAGGCCCAGGGACACCGCTCATTCGAGATAACCAGACGCAGGACAGTATATAAGCAGAGGCCAAGAGTAATGCCTCTCTACATATCTTCGGGAGACACTGGAGAGACGCCACCTCGACCTGCGGCAGCTGGAGTCTCCCCAGGGAGACTGTCTTGAGAGGCTGGACCTGACCTTCAGGTAAGAGACACCGCACAGATGAGCAGCCTTGGGGACAGAGAATGTAGTTAAGAACTTGAGTGTGGCTGGGTAGTGGTGGTGCACGCCTTTAATCTCAGCACTCGGGAGGCAGAGGCAAGCGGATCTCTGTGAGTTCGAGGCCAGCCTGTTCTACAGAGTGAGCTCCAGGGCAGCCAGGGCTACACAGAGAAACCCTGTCTCGGAAAACCGAATATATATCTTACTATACCAATGACTGCTTGCGGCAGCAGTGCCTCGCTGTGGGCGGACAAACTGGAAGCTTCCCGCTCTAGAACAGTCCATGGAGGTCCTGGATGCAGCCCCTGCCCCCAGCCACCGGCTCGGCTCGAGGACACTTGGGGGCACCGGGGTCCCCTCACATCCTGTTTCCACTCCTGCTTTCTGGGGTGGGAACTGGGTCACCTGGAAGGTACTAGGTTCTGTCAGAGGCGGCATGCAAACGAGCTGGCGAGGCCTTCCTCTTTCCAACCCCCTCCTCGGTCTACCCACTGCGGCTCACAGGAACACGGACCTTCCTGCTCTACGGCTCAGACACGACCACAGGCTGGGGGGAAGACTGGGGGCGTGGCCTGCAGCCTGGGGCGTGGCCTGCAGCCTGGGGCGTGGCCTACGAGGCCGCCGCCGTCAGTGGGAGGGGCCCAAACGTAAACTCGAGCCTCTCATTGGGCAGCAGCGGGGGTGGGTGGGACTCGGCGCGGGCCGCGAGGTTTACCCTGCCTCGAGCCCAGGGGGAGCCCTCTCGGAGCGCACCACCAGTTGATGGGCAGGAGGGGAGGCGGTTGGGGGCGTGGCCGGCGGGCTGGGGGCGTGGCCCGCCGGGGGCCGCGAGCGTCCGGGGGCGGGGCCGAGGCGCAGGTACGCACCTCCTATTGGGCGGGGGCGTGGCGGGGCCTGGCGCCGCTGGGAGGCAGGCCCCGCCCCCAGCCCGCGGGGATCTGCGCGGCGGTGGAGGCGGTGAGCGCGCGGTCTTGCGGCGGCGGTTGGCGGGCGGGCTTCCGCCGCTGGGACCGCCGCGGCCTGGTCGCTCAGGCTCGGACTCCGCGTCGGGCGGGCTGGGGGTGGGTGAGCCCGCTGCGGCCGTGGGAGGGCCGGGCGGGGCGCAGGCGGAGAGCCTGGGGAAGGGCGGCGGCTGGGCCGCGTCCGGTTCTGCGCAGGGCCCATGTGCGGCCGAGCCCCGCGGGTGCTGAGAGCCTCCAGTTTCCTGCTGCGAACCCTGTGTTTTCTTCCCTGGACCCCCTTCTCTGTAGTCTGAGACCCCGTCCCCCCCGAGAGCCCCGTATTTTCGGCCTGTCTTCACCCTGAACCCCGTATTTCCGGCCTGATATCCCTCTTCTGCAGCCTGAATCCCGAGTTTTCTGCCTCATCTCCCCCTTTGCAGCCTGGACCCGTGTCCCTGCTGAGATCCCGAATTTCCTGCTGGAAGCCCCGGATTAACCCAATTCTCCCACCTCTGCAGTGTGACCCCAACATTTCTTACTTGACCCCCCCTCTCTGTAGCCTGAACCGCGAATTTCCTGCTTGTTACCCCAACCCTGCAGCCTGAACCTGTGTCCTTGCTGAGAACTCTGAATTTACTGCATAGACCCCTCTGTGCAGCCTGAACCCCCGTTCCTTCCTGCTGGACCCCGTTTGCAATCCAAACCCAGAATTTCCTGCTCGAACCTTATCCGTCTTGTGAACCTAGAGTGTCAGAGTCCCAGTCTTTGCAGCTGCGTCCCTGTAGCTTGGCCTCATCGTCGCTGCAGACCCTGTATTTCCGTTGAACTCCAACTCTACAGCCTGAATCTCAGTCCCTTGTGTGAGCTTTGCTTCCCGTACTGCCCCCCGTTCTGTGGAACCCGCTCCCTGCAGACCCTGTCTCTGCTGCCTGAGCCCTCCCTTGCTGCCCAAACCCTCTGCTCCCTGAGCCCTGTCTTTTGTTATCTGAATTCCCATACCTGCTCAGAAGTCTTCATTTGCCTCCTGAAATCCCATCCATGCTGGAAACCCTGTGTTAGCCGTCCCCCAACTCTGCCGCCCGCACCCCCTCTGGGAACACTTGTCTTGCTTCTGTGAACACTCGTACTACATAAACCCTGGTTTCTGTCGGTCTCCTTGTCCCTGGTGTCCTTCCTGCTGCTCTGGTCCCCCTCCCCCATCTTTCCATTTCTGTCCACAGGCCTGGCCCTCTCTGCCAGGGGTGTCATGTCGTGAAGGCCTGCATCTGTCCCTGTCCTTCCAGGGAACGGGGCAGCCGCGGGCGGGCGTGTGTGTGTGTGTGTGTGTGTGTGTGTGTGTGTGTATGCTGCCCTCACCCTTCAGGCCTAAGGCTGGGGGGTGTGAGCTTTGACTGGAGCGCCTGCTGCTGCTGTGGGTGCCCTGGGTGTGACCTTGAAGAGGGGTCTGTTGAGTTTTACTTAAGGGAAACAGTGCGCCCACTCCCCATGTCCCAGGACCCTGCACTGACTGATGGCCAGGTTCCCTGTCTCCTGGAGGCTGTGTGTGAGGACGCGTCTGCCCTTGAAGCTCCTGTCTGTGCGAATGTCACTGAACGCAAGCAGACCATTTCTAAACCATCACGCGTTTTGTTGCAGGGCACCTCCGGCGTCAGGCCCTGTAGCACCGTGAGCGCAGCTTCTTCTTGCCACAGCTCCGCATCATGACGGACGCCAAGTATGTCCTCTGCCGATGGGAGAAGCGGCTGTGGCCTGCGAAGGTGACGGCTCTTTTCTCTTCATTGTGGAATTAGAAATGACTTGGTGACAACAAGGTCTTTATCAGGCTCTGCTCCCTCGGAGTGAATGCTTGGCGCCCGGATCTGCTGGCATGCGTCCCGGGGTTCCCTCCACTCCACCGGGTTTTGGTCTGGCACTTAGGAGCCTCTATATCCAGAATTGTCTTTAATTATTTTTCGCACTAAGGAAAAGAAAAAAAAATAAATAAAAATAACCAGAGTCGGCTATAAAAAGGCATGGAAGGCTGTGACTACAGGAAGTGTCTAGCTAGGCGCCCCCAGACAGGGAATAACTGTGGTGTTTAGGGGTGCTTTCTAGCAATTTCACAGGAAGTGCTGAGCCTATGCCCTAACCTTGGATGGCCATGGGCTCAAGTGCCTCAGTTTCTCTGCCTGAATCAAAGGAGCTCAACTTAGGTGCCTGTTCAATCCTATGGCCGTCACCTTAGGAAGGGCTTGCCACATGTCTGTTCCTGCACGTTGCCATAACAAGATTTTTTTTTTCTTTTTTTACACATAGGTTTTGGCCAGAACTGAGACTTCAGCGAAAAATAAGAGAAAAAAAGAATTATTTCTAGATGTTCAAATACTCTCGCTAAAGGAAAAGTTAAGTGTATGGGTTTTTTTTTTTTTTTTTTTTTAAATGCTCTCTCTCCTTCTGTCTGAGCCTTCTAAAATGGTTCTCACCAAAAGAAGGGAAGCCTGCTTCTGTTGCATTTATTCGTCTTTCCACACTAACAGCCTTGTCCAGAGGACAGCGGAATTTATTTGACACCAATTTCAAGTTGAAGGTCTTCCATGAGGCCTGAGATCTGCAGGAGAGGGGTCTCAAGGGCGAATAAATAGAAATTTTCCCCAGGGAGCCGTGCTGTGGTCTCCCCCCCATCGAGGGCCAGTGTGACTTGGTTCTGCTCCGGCTGTGCCGGGCCCACTGCGCCACTAAGAAAACATTTTTCCACGCCAGAAAGGCAGATGGGTGGCAGGACTCTGTTGTCCTGCACCTGGTGACCCTTCATGGGTCATCTGCAAGGACATTGTGGGTGTGGGCCTGCGTGTACGGTCCCCTGTCACTGTCCTCCCTTCTGAAGAGTCCACGGGCTGCCCGTCTCCCGGGTCCCCCAGCCCGCTCCTTCTTGTACCATCTTCAGAGCCGCCACCACTGGAGAGTCCCCAGCTCCCGCTCTCCCTGCGGCAGGGAAGGTAATTGAATACTTGAGTTTAAAAGGAAAGCGCGTCCTTTTAAACTAAAACGCGCCTGCTGGGTTGTAAACAGCTCTCGGTGACATTAGCGGCTACTCGGAAAACCTAACAAAGGAGTTATTTGTGCAGTTGAAAGTCGGATTTGCCTCATGAAAGTCCCAATTTGAATTTATTTTTACTCTTAACTCCAGCCGACCTTTTCTTTCTTAAAAGCGGGGGAAAAAATGGGAGAAAAAAAAGAGAAAGAAAAAAAGCCATATCCACCCTGGTTGGCTGTGCCTGTCCCCTCCGGCAGTGTGTCCCGCCTGCCCTCCTTCAGTGTGACTCTCGGTATGAGCGGAAGGTTGAGCAGGACATCTGGACAGTCAGCTTTGCAGGCTGGCGGCACTAACCGCTCTTTGTTGCAGGATCCAGGTGAAGAGCTCGGCCGTGGAGAAGCTGCAGAAGTCGCACATTGAGAACATTGCCGCCTTCCTGGGTAAGGGCTCCAGCCAGGCCACCAAGGTGCTGTGCCACCGCGACGCCTCTTCATCACGGGGAGCCTCACAGAAGGGAAAATGGATTGCTTGCCTTTATTTTTTTTCCTTCCCCCTTTTGAGACAGGGTCTTATGTAGCCCAGGTTGGTCTTGAAATCACTGTCGAGCAGAGGCTGACCTTGAACTCCCGATCCTCCTGGCTCCAGTTCCCAGTGCTGTGATGATGCATTCATGTGTGCTGGGGACAGAACCCAGGGCCTTGTGCGGAGTGAGGATTTACGCCCACCTCGGCACCTGCTTTCCAAGCCCACACCAGAGTCGGCTCTAGTTGCTTATGTCTGTGGCTTTTTGTTTGGGTAGTGCTGGCCTGCGGAACAGCCACTGAGCTGCGGCCTCGGCTTCTGTTGGTTTTTGTGTTTGTTTCTTAGTTTTTGAGGTAGAGTCTCCTACTGCAGCCCAGGCAGGCCTGGAAGTGGGATCACAGGTTCCAGCTGGGGTCCTCCACATACCAATAGCTTCTCAGACCTGTAGCCAAAACCAGACCTACCAGATGGCAAGAACCATCTTTTTTTTTTTAAATTTTCCGGAGCTGAGGACCAAACCCAGGGCCTTGTGCTTGCTAGGCAAGTGCTCTACCACTGAGTTAAATCCCCAACCCCAGCAAGAGCCATCTTAAAGATAGCCTTGTGATGGGCAAGGAGGACAGGAGAGGACACCTGCCCCCACAGGAGCAGAGAGCCGCTGTCCCTGAGCCCAGAGGCCGTTCTCTGGGGATGGAAATGGCCTTGAAGCTCAGTCAGAAGGACTAGGAAGGTAGTGGGTGGCAGGTCCCAGGCCAGCCTGCTGCAGCCTCAGCCTCTGCAGAGGTGAATGCTGGGCTGGGCCAGAGCTCCGTGGTAGGAGCCCTGCTCACATGAAGCCTTGCATTTAGTCTTTGGAACCACTGCATGCATACATAACATACAGACAGACATTGAGACAGAGGCACATGCATCTATGACAGACAGACACACGTGAATGTATAACAGACACGGGCATACATAACATACAGAGACACACCCATGCATACATAACACAGACAGACGTGCATACATAACATACAGGGAGACACACCTGTGCATGTATAACACAGACAGACATACACGTATGTACGTACATAACATACGTACAGACATATATGCATACATACATACATAAATTGCCAATTAAAAAGCCCAGGGGAGCAAGGACAGAGCGGTCAGCTTTCATGCCGCTGCCACCGCCACCTCCCTGTCACCTGCAGGTACTGTCGTTGAGGTGCGTTTGGCTGCGTGTGTGGTGGGACTCCTCCTCTGTGTGGGGGGCCTCAGTTCAGCACCCCGCACCCTTCCTCTTGTGGCTGAGCTAGACTTCTGCACCCCGTTCCAGGCCTGGTACTGGCACACATTGGCAAGGGTCCTAAGTGGCGGCAGTCACCACCCAGCAGAGACAGGCTCAGGGCAGCTGAAGCCAGGGCTCCGTCTCCTGGAACCCACAGCTGTTGAGGGGTAGCTGTGCTGACCACCTTGCTTAGAGAACAAGGATGTCCCCAGTGCAAGCACCAAGTATGGGCCTGGTAGACGGAGGCAGTTATCCCGGTGAGTGTGAAGCTGTCCCCAACGTCCCATTCAAATAAACAGTGCAAGACATTCGGACATGTTTATACACAGTGTTGTTTCGGGACTTGGCGGGAGTTAGTGGTTATCCAGTCAGGCTGAGGTCATTCTGGGTGTGTGCTGGTCTTCAGTCATAGCCCACAGTGAATGTATAGCCATGTGTTGGCTTTGTCCTCTTTTTGGGGGGTACACATAGCAGAGTAGTGCCGGGCCTGCCTGTGAGTCTGTCTGTAGAGGCGGGTGCCGGGCATTGATGTGGTCACTGTCTGCTGCTGCATGCTGCAGTGGTGAACCCCAGGCACCTGAGCAGGCCCTCACTGTGCGATCTCTGTCTCCACAGCCTCTCAGAATGACGTGCCAGCTACCCCCCTGGAGGAGCTGGCCTATCGACGTTCCCTGCGAGTGGCCCTGGATATCTTGAATGAGAGGACCAGCTTGAGTCCTGAAAGCCGTCTGACGGAAGATGAGACCTCACCGTCCCAGAACGAGAAGCCACACGCAGATGTGGCCTCTTGGGTCCCCAGCGCCCCTTCTCCATCTCTTTGTGGTGAAGATGGTGTAGATGTGGCTGCTCGGCACACACCCAGGAAGAGGTGGGAATGCGCACCACAAAGCCTGGCGGGGTTGTGTGCATCCGAAGAGGACCCCAAGACAGACCTCCCAGAGAACGCAACCCCGAGGGCAGCATCGCCTTCCCACAGTGGAGATGGGTCTCAGGACAGTTCTGGGTCACAACCGGACCGTGGACAGGAGGATACAACCAATAAAAGGCGGAGGAATTTGGGAGAGAAACCTACCCGGCGCCGTAGAACAGAGTCTCGCCTTTCCAAGGGGGAGAGTCTCTCAGGCAGCGAGGGACAGGCAAGCAACTCTGCGGCCCTGGCTTCACCTAGGCTGCTCTCCCAAACCTGGGGAGAGGACCCCTGTGCCGGGGTCAAAGGCTGTGACCAGCTTGTGCCATCAGGCAGCAGCAAGCTGCTCCCGGCCTCTGAGAGAGGCAGAGGACGCACCACAAAGAGGCCACGCTTGGATGGAGGCCAGGACCCACCCGCCAGGCAGCTGGGGACTGGAACTGTGGGGGCAGCGCCCTCCCCTGGGAGCTGGTCTGGGGAGGCCATGGCGCTGTGCAGTGCTGGTGACAGTGAGCAACCAGAGGAAGGTAACCACGGTCAGGGACGCCTGCTGTCCCCCACGGTGTAGTGACTCTCTCCTCGCAGATACCTCTGTCTTTGTGTTTGAGTGGGAGCTCAGGCAGAGTTGGGGGTAGCAGTCAGTGACCCCTGAAAAGCACTTCTGTGTAGCTCTTGCTTGTTGAGTGTCAAAAGCACATTCCCAGTAAGTGAGGGGCCCTGCTGAGGGGATTAGGGGGCCTAGTGTCAGGAGCCTTCCAGAGGTCATTCTGAAACCTGTGGGTGGCTGCAGCCAGGGGCTGGTCTCCTGTAAACCTGTCTTGACCCACTGAGGCCTGGCAGGGAGATCAGAAATCAGGTGTGTGATCTGGTGGTCGTGGGACACAGTGGGATCCTTCACAGGGCCATCCTCTGCCTGGCCCCTCCACCATGTCTCACCTTGTTGCAGTCACCTTTTGGTTCTGGGGGACCGTTCTCTGTGTATCCACATGTCGGACAGGGTCGCCACCTGGAGTTCCCACACTTTCTGTCACTGAGTGAGTGCTGCTCTCTGCTTCTCTTCCTGTTTATTTTATTTTTTAAGATGTACTTGAGGCTGGAGCTCAGAGCTAGAGCACTCGCCTGGCAAGCATGAGACCCTTTGTTCATCCCTAGCACCAGAATTTAAACAAAACGGAGGGCCAGCGAGGCGGCTCAGCAGGTGAAGACCCTTGCCATGAAGCTTAGTGACCTGAGTTTGATCTCAGGAACCCACAGGGTGGAAGAGAGAACTAATTCCACAGAGTAGTTCTGACCTCCATGTGTGTGCTCGAGTGCACACATGTGCATGCACACACATGCACAAACACATTCACACACACATGCTTAGACACGTGTATGCACACACAAACCTCACATAAGCATGCACAGACACACACACAACATGCATGCATAGACACACACAAGTACATGTAGAGAATGTTCAAAAACGCAAACACAGATCTGACCACAGAGTGCACCCTTGTTGAATTGTGTGCAGGCTCAGTCTTTGTTGTAGACGGTCCTTTGTCCCTAGCCCTTGGCAGGGTGAGAGGTGGCCATCAAGTGGTGTCCCCCTGTCTCGGCAGATCTTGTGTCCTCGGAAGAGTCCACAGGGTTCAAGTCCATCCACCCCCTGCTGGAGGAGGAGGAGGAGGAGGAAGAGCCGCCCCGGATCCTTCTGTATCACGGTAAGAGAGGCACATTTGGGAGAGCGGTGGGTGAGGCCCCACCCTGCGCAGCACTCCCGGAAGTCCTCATTGTTTGGCGCTGGTGGTGATTTGGTTTTGTTTTTAGACAGGGTCTCACGGTGTGCCTCTAACTGGCCTGGAACGTCCTGTGTAGACCAGGCTGGCCTCTAATTCAGTGAGATCCCCCTGCCTCCGCTTCGAGAATGCTGGGATGAAAGGTGTGCACCTCCATACCTGACATTTCAGTTTTTATGCTCTGACTGACCTGAGACCTGTCTAGAGCCTCTAATGGTGCTTTGAGAGGAGGCAGAGGACTCGGGGGAGGTGGCCAGCCCTGTCCTGCCCCTTTCTGGGCACACGGAGGGAAGGTGTAGGCTCTTCTGCTCTCAGTGGGGCAGAGCCACTTTTGCAGTGGTGCGGGAGCCCATGTCTGTCTGGGGAAGTGCAGGTCCTCCCTAAAAGTGCTGCATGGATGGGGTGCAGGGGTGCAGCTGAGAAGGACGTGGAGGTTAGGGCGGCTGAGTGCACAGGCATGGCTCAGCCACTGAGGAACCCAGGGCCTCTCCTGAGCCAGGTGCACGCTGGGATGCTGCCCAGATGACGCAGGGCAGGCTGGGGGCAGCTGCAGACACCGGGTTCTTAGTGAAGGCCGCCAGGTTCCTCCATCTCACCTCCTGTTCCTTCCGAGTGGCTGAGTTCCCACTGAGTACCTAGAGTGTTAGAAGGGCCTGGGTGCTGGTGTGAGCTGCGCCCCGCAGCTCTTCGTGGTTTGGGTCAGTTCTGAAGATGAGGGCGTCCTGGCTGCAGGGGGCCTCAGCTTCGTGTCCGTGGATGGCAGGTTTGAGCTGATGGCTTCCTTAACCCACCAGACCAGCTCCTGACAATTGCCAGTTCCCAGCCAGGGTCTCTCCTGGCTGGGCTGTCCCCTCCTCGGAGCTTGTCACCACCTCCCCTAGTTCCTGCTGGCCCAGGAGCCCTTCACAGCCAGTGGGTTTCGTGGTGGGAAGCATGGCAGCATCCCCTCCACTTCCTGCCAGTTTTCCTGATGCTGAAGCTCTGTCTACTCCAGTCCCTCATCCTGGGGTTCTTGACAAGTAGAAAATGTGAAGTTGTACGCAGAAAGCCAGGCGAAGGCAGAGGGATCCCAAGTTGAAGGTCAGCTCCGACTCCATAATAAAATCCTGCCTTAGAAATTAGTAACAGACCGGGCGGTGGTGGCGGACGCCTTTAATCCCAGCACTCGGGAGGCAGAGCCAGGTGGATCTCCGTGAGTTCGAGGCCCGCCTGGGCTACAGAGAGAGATCCAGGACAGGCACCGAAACTACACAGAGAAACCCTGTCTCGAAAAACAAAAAAAACCCAAAAAAACAAAAAACAAACAACAAACAAAAAGAGCAAGTTAGTAACAAAGCCAGGGCTGCGGCCCCATGGTGGAGCGCTTGTATGATACCCGCAAAGCCTGGTTTCGGGTCCGTCCTCAGCAGCTTCATAAACCGGGCACGGTGCACACCTGTCACCCCAGCACTTGGGAGGCAGAGGCCAGCCTGGGCTACAGAGCGAGTTCTAGGACAGCCTGGTGTACATAGACCCCTGTCTCAAGCCACAGCACAGAAAGACTTTTCCTCCTCTGAAAATATTGTGTTTTCTGTATTTTGTGACCTCAGTTTCTCAGATTCCTTGAACTTAGTGTTCCTGGGAGGACAGTTTATTCTGTGAGCCGTGTGATTATATAATCCACATTTTGGTGCAGAGTGCCCAGCATGAACCATGCCCGGCATGGACACAGTCATCTAAGTGTCTGCTTTGGGAAGGATGTTAGACTTAGAGATGGAGGTTTGGGATAGAGCTCATCCATCCTACAGCTTCATCTCCTGCCACAGGACGTTTGTCACTGGGGACACACACAGTCAGGGCCTCATGGCCCATAATGAGTGCTCAGACTCTCTGTCTCTGCGCCCTGTGTCCGCCCGAACTGTCTGGGTTTCCTGGTATTTGAGGTTAGAGTTGGGCTGAAATGGTGCCATGGTGAACGTGATTTTTCTTTCTCTCTGTCTCTACTGTACTTGTTTGAGGTGCCTTTGACTCAGCCCTTCTCTTCCTTCCTTTTAATCCTAGAACCACGATCATTTGAAGTAGGAATGCTGGTCTGGCTTAAATACCAAAAATA